>NC_077247.1:14947500-15247500 GCF_947179165.1 Solanum dulcamara | reverse complement strand
AGTTTTAAACTATTTTGTAGAATTGACTTAGCACCGAATGGGTCATTGAGGTGGGATTCGGTAAGGGAATCCTAATAGCAACCCCTTGTCTCATTAACTATGTGCCAACATAGGACCCCTTGTAGGTTTAGGCTAATGGATCCATGAAAGCCCTTAAAGTTAAAGTTAAAGAATGGCATCTCCTGTTATAGTTCAAATTTCCTTCAACAAAGTTAGAAATATGTGAACTTAGAAGATGAGTTTTAGCAAGCTAAGGAGAAGAGTTAGATCATAAGAGTTCGAGAAAGTGGTTGTGAACGCCAAAGAGAAAGTGGTTGTGAACGCCAATAAGAGAACCAATTATAGAAATATGCATATAAATATAAAAGTAAGTTAAGAGAAGTATCTTAGAATGAAGCCCTAGTAGAGGTTTTATATCTTCAAGAATAGTATAAACAAACAGTTTAAGTGTTCTTGTATTTAGTGATACCTTGTCCATGTGGAGCAGTGTGCTTATAACTTAGTAAAGAGAATAGTACATAGGCTTAGGTTAGTGACCTTTTATCTAAGGGGAAGATCATGAGGTGATGAACCAAAATGGATCTTGAGTTTTAAGAAGTGATGAGTTGACCAAGATGAGACATCAGTGTTTTTCCATCTCTTACATTTCTTATACTTCAGTCGAGGTGATACCTTACACCAGTCTTGTGTATGAGAGCCATACCCATGTCCCACACACATGCACTTCATATTGATTCATGGTCATTCTCAGTTCCTAGAGTGAGAAGTGGCAACTTCCTTCAGCAATCCTGATCTTATTCTATGAATCTAAGAATTTCCATCCCTATGTTATATGAGACATAATTTATGAAATCACATTTTACAATATGCTCAGTTTTATAAATTTATGATAAGCCTTAAAAGGCTGTGAGATCATGTTACATCATGAATGTCCTCATATCAGAAATCTTGGATGAATCATGCTTATGATCTGTCACTCTAATCCCTTCCACTGATCCTTTCTATTCAGTCTAGATAGCGATGTTGATGATAGTAGAAGAGTTATGGAAGATGGGAGAGAGTGGTGTTTTTTATTGTGATAGTTGTGGTATGTTTATTCTATTTAAGGTTAATAAGCATGGGGGGAGAGCGATATGGGACCTTTTTGTATGCAATAGATAGGTAAGAGTATATTGGTGTGCCTCTTAGTAGGACTCAATGCAATTACGGGTGTAGAATATTGAGGTAGACATCAAAATTTCTGAGTGATATTGACTTCACAGATGTGATAAAGTGATTAGAATAATAGGCTCAATGTGTGATTATCTTTATGTGAGTGACTACAGCAGGCTATTGATGTCCTTTTGCTAAGGGTTTCAAGTAAGTGTATTATAATAGTTATAGAACTAGGCTTGAATGTGGTGATAATGGTATGTAGATGAATGCACAATGCATTAGGTGCTTCTTGATTTGACTCGAGGTTTGTTGGAGGTGGTGGTAAGGAGTACTACTCTTGGGATGAGATTCCCTATAGAGGTATAGAACATGAAACTTGTGTTGTAGATTAGCATGATCATTTTATATGTAGCACCTTGCGACTTTGAGTTAGTCTTGAATATAGTGAGAGCATGCAGTTACAGTTAGACCTTGAAAAAATTAGTCGTATGTATCCTTGTGGGAGTTATGAGCTGCAGCTGAGGAACAGTTGTATGTAGAAAGGAAATTGTAGTTTTGAAGAGTCGCCAAGCTCGAAAGCTATCAATCGTATCACTTAACATATAGTATCCTCATTCTTATTCCATGCCCGAAGTACCTATGTTTTATGTCAAATAGCTCCAAACAAAGTATAACTCTTGTCCAGATCTTAATCGTTCATGCTTTATGAACCCGTGTCAGTCAATTCAGATACTCAGAACTTACTAGTACTTCATGTCAGAAATCTCCGACAAACCATATCCGAAATTCTTTTCAAGAAGGTTATGGAGAATCTTGATTAAAGCTTTTGATATTATAGCCTCCTCTAAATTTAGATTCAGTATCTATTCATTCCTCCTAAGTATAGATGTTAAAGGTAATGTTCTTATTCCTTTCTCTGTGATAGTACATTCTTGAGTTTGAGTAATTGAGTGTGTTATTCTTGAGCTTAAGTGTTTCAGTTCTTGCATTGCATTCATTCCTTTTGTATTTTCCTATCTTGGCCATCAGTCGAGAACGAATCATCCCAAGAGAGAGATATTGTAACACAACAAAAAAATTTAAGCTAAGACCTAAGTCATTCTTCATATATGTATACGCCCAAACCTGATGACTTCTACTCATATATATGTGAGGATCAAATTTTATGTATTTGAAGTGAATTGAAGGTGAATTAGGGTCATAAGGAACCTCTAGTACTAAGTTGAGTTCAAAGATCCTTTACCGATTAAATTTTAGTATAATATCCTACAAGGGTCAACTTAAAATGCCAATAGCTCTCAGATTATTATGAGTTAGGTAGCCCATGACCTGTCAAATTAAATATCTATGTGTCCGTTTTCCAATGCCACAAAGTTTGTCTCGTAGTAAAAGGTTGTGACTATTTTACTGGAGATACTCCAACCTAGCAGAAGTCGATGATGGCTCCGCGACACGGAGGGGATACGAACTTCACTACCTAAGCCAAACAACGCCCCTTTTATTTTCTTTAAGAGTATTTTTGTTATATAACCCTTTGTAATTTATTTTAATATCCCTAAATGTGTAGAAATCATTTTTTCCTCATTAAAAACCATCTCATTCACTCCTAAACTTTAACACTCAAGAATTTTCAAGAAAATATCAACTTAGGGTTCCCTTTCAAAATTCTTCAATAAGGTAAGTTCTTGTTCATAGATTTCAATATTTCCAACATAAATATCTTCATATATTCATGAATAAATATCTTCATATATTCATGAATTGCTAAAAAAATCTTAAATCTTTACCATAGAGTTTTCAAAAAAATAATCCAAGAATTTTAAGAAAGGGTCTCTTGATTATTCTTCTTCGAGTTCAAATTTTCTTAGATTTCCTGGTATGTAATGCTACTCATAACATGGATTGAGATTTTTTCACATGCCCAAATCTTTATTGATTCGATTTGAGTTGAGTTTCGAGGTTCCATGAATTAAGTTCTTGAGTTATTTATAATTTCTATTGGATTTTGTGTATAAATTCCATAGTGTTCTTTTATGTATTTTAATATTCTTTGATGAGTTTCTTGAGTTGAGCTTTGTTGACAGTATGGATACATGTTTGCATTCACATGAACCCTAATTGAGATTTTATTTTTATTTTATGCATTGATGGAGTTTTTATATAAGGATTTATGAATATTTTAGCATTAAATATTTTATGCAATATCTTGAGTTTAAAGAACGAATATTTTCAACTTTGATTGAGAAAGAGTTTGAGCATGAGTTGAGTTTGAGAAGTCTCTTAATTATTATTTTGAGCATGAGTATTTTCAGTATAAGCGAATTGAGCATTATTACATTAAAACATATATCTTGATGTTGAGTTGATAAGTTAAGTTATACTTTAATTGCATTCATTAAGTTGAGATTGTATCCATTTTAAATAGAAGAGATGAGTTGAGAAGAGTTGCATTTTGAACTAAGTCCAAAATAGACTAAATAAGTTAATTGACTATTTTAGTCACTTGAGATATGAGCATAATACTTATATTTTTTGGAGTAGTATTGAGCACCGATTTGGGTAAGAGTTCAGATAACTCAAACCTCATAAATTACGTAGCCAATGTAGGATAGGACCATACCGTTCATTTGGGTGACTCCTCATTGTCCCAAAAGAGGACTTTTATTGGATCAAGAGATGAGTTTGCGTCCCTTATCCTGACAAAGTATTTGACGACTGTGGCAACGACAACAGTTCGTTGTATCATCATTAGCTCATAAGTTATGGTTGTAGGTTAGACAAACTTTCCAAGAGTAAAATATTATATTTTTATATACTGAGTTGCATTTATTATTGCATATCATTTAAAGCTTTAAGTTATTTTATTTTATATTTTATTGAATTGAGTCATTTCAGAGTGAGTCCTCTGAATTGAGTTAAGTATCTTTGAGTAAGTTTCCTTTCATCTATATTACATGCTTGAACATTCTATGTACTGACGGCATTTGGCTACATCATTTTATGATGCAAACACAGGTATTGGAGATCTTCAACAATCGTTGAGGATCTACTTCTCCACTTTTTGTTAGACCTCTTTGCATTCATAGGAGCTCCTTTCTTTTCGTCCACTTTTTTATTGTTTAGTAGTTCTTGGAGGTAGCCTAGGACTTATCTCAACACCTTATTATAAGTCAGTTAGAGGCTTCATAGACATAGTATATAGTAGAGTTGAGTAGAAGGATTCTTTCAGAGTCTGTTTTTAAATCATAATTTCATAATTGAGTTTATGACGTGGAGTTA
This sequence comes from Solanum dulcamara, assembly GCF_947179165.1. Lineage (NCBI taxonomy): Eukaryota > Viridiplantae > Streptophyta > Magnoliopsida > Solanales > Solanaceae > Solanum > Solanum dulcamara. The sequence goes on along the minus strand of NC_077247.1, from coordinate 15,243,066 downwards.
CATTAGAGCATTTTCAATCTATTATTTATTTATTTATGATGATGTTTCTAAATGCTCAGTTAAGTTAACTATCTATTGAGTCGAGTCTTCTACTGAGTGATCAGACCAAGTGGTTTTCTTTAAGCCAGCGATGGTCTCCGAATGCTGGCCACGCTTAGGGTACCCTCTCGGGGTGTGACATTGAAGGTAATACTTTTATTCCTATTTTTGAGTTAGTACCTTCTTGATGTTTTGAGTAATTAAGTGAGCTATTCTTGAATCTAATGTTTTAAGTTCATACATTATATTCGTGCTTCAAGAAAATTATTGGCTTGGCCATCATTTGAGGACGAATGATCCCAAGGGGGAAGGAGATATTGTAACACCCCATACTATTCTAGCTTAGACTAAGTTCGAAGTATATATATATAGCATGAACCCCTAAATTAAAAAATTAAATTACTAAAATGCCCTTTTTAACTTTTAAACCTAATAAGCTATTTGTTACTTTAAAAAAATTAACAAACTGTCGAGCGTACACAAATCCAACCGACGCTCCTATTCGATGTGCTTATTCATAGAAATACCGCTTCGGAAAAATTGGGTTTCTTCAAAGTCATCAACCATGGTGTCCCTCAACATGTCATGATCAAAGCATGGAAAATGAAATCTATGGCTTTTTCTCTAAATCGGCTTCCCAAACACAACGTGCTGGACCGGCAAATCCCTATTGCTATGGCTGCAAGAACATAGGCTTCAATGGAGATTATGGAGAAGTTGAATATTTGCTTCTTCATATCAACCCTTTGTCTATCTCTCAAATATCCTATACTATTTCCAATGATCCAACCCTCTTTAGGTACGTTCTCATGTATTGGCTACTCCTTTTTGTGGTGAAATTTTGACATAATGCAGGTTAACTAAATTTGTGTGGAAGCCAATTAAGGTTTAACTAGCATGAAATTATTATGTGGCCTTCTTTTCTTCAAGTTTGATAACCATGAATTCATGTAAGCATCTTTGTTATAAAGCTGTTCTCGAAAGGATGGGGTAGGATCTTTACTACGGTTACTCTGTTAGTCATATATATATCTTTCTGTAATATTACAGGTTTTGACACTTTAAGACGTTTGGATATCATCTATTGAACATATGAATCACAATACACTGCTCATGCATTCACCAACGAAGTACTAAGAAAGATTGTGATTTTTCTGATAAGACACAATAAACACCTATTCATATATACTACCTTTCAAATATGAATTTTTTAAGTTTTCTAACCTTGGGTATTTGATAGAATAATTTCCTTCATGACAAACTGTGAATTCAATAGGCTCGATTTTTCATTCTTCTATTTTGTTTTACTATTATTTTTTAATAGTGTTTATTGTTCATATTTATTTTATTGAATACATATTTAAGATAAATAACAATTTGCTCTATAGGAATAACTTTATAAAAAGATGGAACAAGAAAGGATTTTTATACGATGATGGCTATTGTAGTAGGGTTTTGTAATTGTCCAATCTATATGAGATAGGGAAGATTAGATTTAGGTGACTTTTTCTCCCAACCTTTTCTACATCTTCTATTATAGTAGGAAGTTAAGATAGGATTTAAGAAAAGGGCCTAAAATATTCCTCAATTATATGAATTGGTGCAATATTACCCTTCGTCTATTTATAGGACCCCAAATATCCTTGACATCAACCTTTTGTCTCTACTTTGCCCTTATTTTTAACGGCACAAATATTAACCCCAATTAACAGTTTCATTTATGACGTGTCACTATCCTCTTCACCATCCTAAAATTAACTTAAACTAATTATTTATAAAAAAAATCCTTAACCGAATCTACTCTATAATTACCCACTCATAAAAATTTCCATCACTTGTTTTTGGAAATATAATAATAATTATTCAATAATTTTGTCAAAACAATATTCTTTTCTTGTCATGTTAGTTGGATTTTTTACCTAGAAAGAAATTATTCAAAAATAGCTCAATCTAAAAAATCATGTGAAGTTTAAAAAATTAAAGATGGCTGGAAACAGATAAAGTTTAGAAAATTAATATATAGCTTTAGCGGTTTGAATTGTTTCTCTTTTTAATTCTTTTCCAAAGAGAAAGGAGGCAACAAGCTCATGAATAATCACAGTTGTGTTTCCATGGCAACCTTATATCCAATTACGATTTTTTTTGTTGGAGTTTAATTTTATTCTATCTTTTTTGTCTCTTCATATGGATTTTTTTGCCGCTTAAAGTTTCATCATCTGTAAACTACTACTTTCCTTTTGCAATTTAAACACGAAAACATGATTTTATTTTAAATATCGTTTTGAAATCACTGAGGAAAATTATAAAGAACAGTCCATTATTTTTAACCTAACTGTAAAAATTACATTTAGTCAATTCGCTACTATGTATAATTTAATTATCCTAATAATTCATTTTGATCCCACTAAAAGAAGGATATACTTCTAAATTCATTCTAATGTATTTTCATGTAAAGCTTATGTTTCCAATGATTGAAAAGCATATGGTCAAACAAATCACTGTTTTGTCATTATATGTTTGAAAAAAGATCAAATATATTCCTGTATTATTGAAAATAGTTTAAATATATCATTTGTTATATTTTTGGGCTAAATATACTCCTCATGTTATATTTTCGGTTTAAATATACCCCTCTCATTATACTTTGGTACAACTTCACCCTTAATTTTAATGGAAAAACACTTGAAAAACTCAAAATTAAATAACTCATTTTCAATTTTAAATATAACCCTAAATCTTCATTTATTTTTTTCTCAAAAGTTATTTATATTTTAAAAATAAAAAAGATGAGATGTGTCTCTTCAGTAAAAAAAATATTAAGTTCGATGGGACCTTACACTTTGATTATCATAACTGTTTGATTAGTAGGATGATTATATTATAATTTATGTTTGCTGTTTAAGCAATATTTTGAATTACATTTCATAAATTTTGACACGCTAGCAGTGTATTCCATGGCTAAAGGAATTCTGCACCTATATTTTATATCTTATTAATATAGCTACATTAATAAGAGATGTGAGTAATTTTTTTAAAATTTTGCAGCATTTTCTGTCTCGTCATTTTGTAAGTAAAAAGACTCAAATTAGATCTTAAATTTTTTATTTATTCCTAAAAAATCAGATATTTAAAATTGGGAATGAGTTATTTAGTTTTGAGCTTTTTAAGGTTCTTCCGTTAAAATTAAGGGCGAATTTGTATCAAAGTATAATGAGAGGGTATATTTGAACTGAAAGTATAACAGGAGGGGTATATTTAGCCCGAAAGTATAACGAGGGGTATATTTAAACTATTTTCAATAGTACAGGGGTATATTTGACCCTTTTCCATTATATATTTCTACATCATAAAATCAAATAAATTATAAAAATTTATTTGTATCTAATTAAATTTTGATTGCTCATCTTGGTAGGTTCATACGATCTCCAATTATTTTGACCTGGACAAACAAGTCATCATACGCTAATTTTAAAATTTATACATTTATGTACAAGTATTCATTCAATACTTAATAATATAATAATAATATACACATACAACGCATGTGCCGAGAAACTAATATATAAACTAGCATAAAAGGTTATCCTAATCAAATATGAATAAAGTTATCTCAAAATTAATTTTGAAATTAGTTATGTTTTATTCCTCTTATCAAACGAGCATAAAAGGTTTTTTATTTTTATTTATTCATTTTAATAAATTGATATATATATATATATATCAATGTTGTTTGAACTTTTTGCCCTTCATTAAAAGATTTAGCTTTAGATATAATAGTATATATATATATATATATATATATATATATATGTATCGATGTTGTTGAACTTTTTGTCCTTCATTAAAAGATCTAGCTTTAGATATAATAGTCTTTTCACCATTTTTTTATATCGTTAGATAAAATTGCCTTTCCACTATTTTTTATATTCTGACATAATAAATATGGATAAAATTATAATAATAAATACGAATAAAATTGTAATATTACGTCCCAACTTTAAAGACTTTGAGATCAACTATAATTGACACATATTAACCTTCGCCTTTCATCCTCCGTATATAACAAATTTATTCCATAACGTTAATCTATAATAGTTAGAATACATCAGTCCGTGTATTATTCAAATTTCGCTTCTTTTTGTGTTTTTATTGTCTTTATATTGTTAAACAAAGACTCTAACAATTATAACTTTTTTGTTATTTTTTGTTTTAGGATTAGTTGTGACTTTGCATGATGTTGTATCGCTTATTCAATGTTGAATCAATCTCAAGTGTAAATTATTACATACACCTGATTATATTGTTTTTTCTTTTTTATACAAGCAGATATGTATATCAATGAACAACGATATTGATGAATAAAGCAGTAGAAGACAAAGAAGATGCATATAAGAAACTTATACAATACTTGAAGATAGCTGTTGGGAAATCTTTGCTTTTCGAAAATGTGTTTTCCGTTGTTTGTTCGCATCATCAAGGAGATTTATGTTAATGTTAAAGGCAACTACTCTTTTTATCTCATAATTATATTAGATTTGTGTATTTTGGTGCTCGAAAATATATCTGTCATGTTCCTCTCTTTTTCTTTGGTTTGTTCTCCTTATTTCAATCATGTATAGGCCGAGGGAGTAATTCAAGATTTATTATATATGATAATATAAATTTGTAGATTTGTTTTGATTGGTCTTTGAGTTTAAAAGTTATAATGGGAACTACAAAAGTGATAAAAAATTTCTTGTAAGATCCCAAAAGTTGGAAAGTCAGAAAAAGTGATTCAAAAGAGGAAATTTCCATAAACTTAGCTTTTGGCACCAGGTGATGACCATGAAGGCCATCACGGGCCGTGTTCCTCACCACGGTTCGTGGTGTGCTAACGTGGTGGAAATTCAGAAACTCAGACTCTGCAGGGAAGGTTCCACAACAGGGACCGCGGTCTATGGTGAGCACCACAAGCCGTGTGCCCTCCGTGGTGGGCACCCTCCCCAAGACCCCTATTCAGTCCTCCACCACGCACGACCATCACAGGCCGTATTGCCCATTACGGGTCGTGGTGGGTCTCGTGGTGGGAGCTCATGGAAAGGCTCTTGTCGGTAAGTTAAGTTTACCACCATGAGCGACTACCATGGGTTGTACTGCCCATAATGGACCTTGGTGGGTCTCATGGTGGGCACCACCTTTCTTAGAAGTTTAAGTCCATCACCACGACCCCCAGTACGGTCCGTATTGACCTTCGTGGGCAGTGATGATGATCCGTCTTGGGTTTCGGATTCATTTTTAAGTTGGAATTATTTTGGTCATTTTTCTATATTTCATTAATGATTGTGGACGATTTTTGGGACTAGAGTCTTACTTATTAACTAACCTAAATTTCCTTAACCCTCTCATTCTCATATAATTCCCCAAAATCCAAAACCTTCTCTCCCAAGTTTTTCTCTCAAGAGTCTTCTTCTCCCTCAAGCAATTCAAAAGATTTCTTTAAGGTCAAGCTTTAATTCTTTTCAATTTAGGGAAAGGTCAAGGTATGTGGGACTTCATCCATGGATACCTTTCACCCATGGAATTCCAAGGATTTCTTCTCAATTTTTCTTATGATTTCTTCAATTAAAAGCCCTAATTTCATGATTTACATTGGGTCTTCTTAATTATGATATACTTCAATGCTATCAACTTAATCTTGCACAATTCACATCATATTGCATAATTTCAAGTTGATCAATGACTCATGCTATATGCTAGTTTTAGGTATGGTTTTATGAGATATGATCATGATTTTTAAGTTATTTTAATGAAAGCTTTATAAATGAGTTTAAAGATGCTTCATGCAAAGAAGTTTATGAATGATGATTTTATGATGTTTCAAGCAAGTTAATGATAGGGCAAGTTATGACCCTAAAGATGTTTATGAATAATGATATGTAATGATGGATGGTCTACACCCACATTACATAAGTTACATGATAGATGAGCAAGTCTTATGTTTTTTTTATAAAGATGGATTGATATCTATTATTATCTTTCCCTATGATGTTTATGATCATGTTTTATGACTAAGCACCGAGAAAATTTTTAGGTGGGGTCCGATCCGGTATGCTATTGAAGCTAATCAAGGGAATACTAGTAGCAACCTTTTAGTCCCAAAGTACGTTGCCCGCATAGGTTGAGAGATGCCAATATGGCGAAGCTAGTGTGTAACGACCAAGCCCGTCGTTACCTAAAAAAATCTACGATAAATATATACTAATCTCATTCATCATAAGGTTAGGATTCATAACTTGGTATGTGAGTGCATTAGTTGTGAATTAAGGTCGTGTTATGCTTCTATCTCAAAGTTGAGCTGAAAGTGTCTTTCCAATTTAATTTTGAACTTGAGTTTAAACTAAGGACAACTTCAAACGACTATATCTCTCAGCCTATAATTAGGTAGATCATAACCTATCAAATTAAAGGTCTTTGAGTCTTCTTTCCAACACCACCAAGTTGTGTTATTCGGAGTTCAGAGTAAAAGGATATGATCTTTTTACTGAACCCTGTCTGTATTGAGCCGCTAGAGCGGGATTTAAGACGTTGTGGCGGGACCACCAGAGCAGACTGTGCGCATTTAAATATTCTTTTCAGAACTAAAACGTTATTTTACTCCCAAAACTCATCCAAGGTCAGGTTAGGGCAAGGGAGGAGCGATTTCTTCAGTTTTCCATTAATTTCCTCCTTCAACAAAAGTCATTTCATCAATTTAACACTCATTTGATTCTTTAGTCCTTAGAAAACATAGTTGTGGACTTAGGAGATGATTTGAATTCATTCTAAGATGGGAAAAATATGGTTTCATGAGGATTTTAGGGTGTAAGATCTTGGGCTAATCTTAAGAATGGTTAATCACGATTTATTTATCACAATTCTCTAATGTTACCATGAATTGGATTGGGTATCATGTTTTGACACATACATTGAATTGGGTGTCGCATTTTGATACCTTTATTGGATCGGGTGTCATGTTCCAATACATATTAGATCGGGTACCACGCCGACACACTAATAGTTTGGGTGTGGATTCCATGAGAGAACCATTGTGTAGCTATCATCTATAAATTGATCTTGACTATATGTGTGACGATAGAGAAACTGACTTGATGAATATTTTAGCATGCCCATTCTGTGTAATAATTGATATGAAAGGATCGAAGATCCAAGTGTTGCCATGTTAACAGTTGCAATTGAGAATTACACGGTGAACTATATATTTCTCTTAAAATGGTAAATTGGTAATGTGCTTCTATAAATATGCATGTCCAAGTTATGTTATGGTTGCTAGATGCATCTGTATTGTAGGTGTGAGATTGTGGTAAATAAGCGGAGAGTATTTGATGTGTGGTTTAATAAAAATAGTGACTTAGAGTCAGATATTGATGGTGTCCTATTGGTATATGTGAAAAAGGTGATTAAGGGAGAAGGCAGAGTTATTGTCTCCGGCCAGGACGCTCTAGTGGGAGGAATCTCATTGTGGTGAGGCCACCAGAGCGAGATAAGTCCCGTTCTTCCAAGTGAGATGTTAATTATTCTAGGGCCAGGTGTTAGTGTGAAAGATAAAGGTAATAAACTTGTTAGACAGAGTTGTAGTGGCCTGTAGTTTGAAAACTCCTCTATGTGATAAAAAGGTTAGGCATTAGTTTGTATTAGAGTTGGCAGCGGACCAACTAGAAGGGATGAGAGTTAGCCTTAAATGAATTTAATGAGGTTATCGAGAATAGTAAGAGTTGTGCATAAGGGTTTGGCGGTGCATTTCTTAAGACCATGTTTTCTTCTCATTGATTTTCTTATATTATGCAGTGGGTATCGGGTTGACCGATGATGCCTATCAGTACGTGTTGTTTGTACTAATATTAGTCCTTCTATGCCACTTGGCATAGTCTAGTTGCAGGTTCGGTGATATTTCTTTGGTGAAGACGAAGATGATTCTCCAACAACTTCTACTTTTCCTTCCTTATGGTTGGAGCTGTGTTGTTACTTTATTTATACTCTATATCTTTAGAAGATCTTGTACCTGTTTAGACTAGTATCCTTGGGGGTGTTAAAGTCTTTTTCTTGTAACCAAACTTGAAGTTTTAAAATTTTCATTTACGGTGTTTTCACTACTCTTTTTAGCTATTAATGAATTTTTGGTCAAACTTTCTTATGTATTTTGTAAGTGTTTTCCTATCTTGGTGTTAGAATAGATTCCCACATGGTTTGGTGGGTTGTATCATGATAATTTGGTATCAGAGCCCAGGTTATGTCTTCCACTACAAGAGCAAGTGTGGAATAGACTACTGTGGATTGGTATGTTGACGTCCACATTTACTCTTCAGGAAGCTATAAAGAATTTTAGGAAGTCATTCCATTTCTTCTCTTCTTTCTACATTTTGTCGCTTGTGGTATGGGTTGAGTCTAATTGGTATCTCCTAATTCCAACTAGTATCTCAACAAAGTAAACTTAATATTGTTGTTACAGCTGAAGGGACACAAGCAAGTGAAATTGGAACCTAGAAGGTTCCAATTGGTATCTAGCCTTATAGGTTGTGTAAGTGCATAGATGACAAATTGAAGGTCATCCATGAAGCAAACTAATTAAATAAAGTGACTTGCTTGTGTAATGTAGCCTGAAATTGATTATATACAGAGTGTTGCCTAAATAACTTTCAAGGTGTGAAGTGTACTTCTCTGAATGATATGATGTGATTATGTGCATAGTGTTGCCTGAAATATCTGCCAGTAAGTGAAGTGTACTTGCTTGAATATTTGAAATTATGTGAGATATGATTGCTTGGGTTTTTGTAAACTTGTGGTCAGAAAGAGAGTCATAATTTAATTATGTGCAATGGTTTAATGATAGACCAAAATATGATTAATGAATGAATTTCTAATGTGTAAAATGACATACTCAAGTGAGGAAATACAACTCTTAATTGTGCATGGACTTACCATTGGTAAAGATGGTAAGGGAAAAGAGTGATTTATGACTGTAGAGAAACTCTAATTTCAGGACAGTCAGAATTGGTTGGGAACCATGTGAGAAAAGGGCTATTATTGTATAATAGCAGAAAGCCTTCCATTTTCGTCAAATGACCCGGCCTCCCCTAGTTCTTCCACTATTCAGGTTCCCTTTCCTACCTATGGTATGCTTCCCCAGTGCATGCCTACCACGCTTTGTGCCTACGGCGTTTTTGGCAGATGGTCCGCAGCACGAATAAGTCGAGAGGCAATGTCGATCACATTGGGTGGGGTGGACCAGAACTTCTTGTTTCTGAGAGAGAATCTTCAAATTTGATCAACCATTAACGAGTAATCCTAATGTAAGCGGAGGAAAATTTCGCTAATAGGAGTGAACATTGGGATTTCCCGATGAATGAATGCAATAGGTGGAAGGCTTACGAATGTAGTACCGTTAGTACACGCTTTATCATAAATGGGTTTCACCAGAAAAGAAAAAGGCAAAGCTCGTGTGCAATCCGACATAAAACTTTATAGCAAATGATCTGGTAATAAGGAGGAAGGGAGGAGTGCCGGCTTTGTATTGTATTGAACCTCCCCCCCTCCCCACATGGTAGCGATCCAACTAAATATTTTGATTCCAGTGGGGAAAGCTATAATCATGGTTGTTGCTTGTTGTTATGAAAGATCTCCTTAACATATTTCATAACTGGTTTTAAATAATGTGATGCTGAATTTTTGTCTATGCAGTTCTTGAGTTGATCTTGGAATTATGTTAAAGGCCTTAATATGATTTTATATGTTTACTAAAGTTAAGACTTGAGTTTGAAATTTCGGGTTATGTCATACTTGTGATCATGATTATTTAATTGTTGGATTGAGTTTATGGGGACTCAATGCTTTAGTTGTTGCTAAATTGTGTGTATATTTATCATAATGGTTTTGACTATTGGATTGAGTTTATGGGGGCTCAATGCTTTAGTTGTTGTTAAATTGTATCTCTGGCAGATATAATTGTTTTGACTATGTGATTGCATTTATGGAAACTCAATATTTTAGTCGTTTCTAGAAATGGTGTATAGTTATCATGAGGTTATTGGTTTAATGTGGATGATGAATAGATCTTTGTGGTGTGCATGTTTGTTCATGCTAAGATAATGGGGGAAATTCTTATGTGTATAATGCTGGGTTCGATCTTGGGGTGAATTCCACTGAACCTATCTGAGAGAGAGTTAATCTCTAGCTAAATTGTCACCCGGAAAGTCAATAGTGATCTCAAGAAGTAGAGAAGAAGGGGGAAAAACCTTTAGGAAATTTTCCCCTAAAGACTGATTTGGTAATGGCTGCCACAACAGGATGATTCCGCCATGGCAGGCCCTCCAGAGTGGAATAGGGCGAAATAGAATCTCAGCCCCGTCTATCTTATTTTTCCTTGTCCCACCCTTCTACTCTGGAATGAGTAATAGTTAATTCTCTTGTTTGAGTAGTTAAATCTATACCCATTGTGTAGTATAGAAGGTAATTTAATGAGAATTTGTATAACTAAGTTATGGGTCACAAGTCATGGTTCACAGACATAAATTCGGTTGTCTTAGTGGTTTAATTTGATGTGACCTGGGTAAGAGGGTGGTGTCATGATTGGGAAGACTTGATTGTGATATTGATGCATACAAACGGGTGAAGTTGTAATGGAAACAATAGTATGTACAGAGATAAAAAGTATGTGGATATTGGTGATAAACCTTGAGGGTTGGCAACGTAGGTGATGGTTTTTTTTCCATAGGTTTTTCATGTACTCGTTAAATTACTTCATGATATGTATATGTGTGTATGAATAGGGAAATATGCTAAAATATATGTGAAATGATCACCTATTAGCCTATTTTGTGATGAACCTGTTCTTAGTGATATAATGCTAAAATACTGAATGTAATTATGGTTGTCTCTATGTTGGGATCAGGTGTCATATTTCGACATATATTTGAATCAGGTGTCATATTCTGACACAAATCTTAAACTGGTGTCACGTTCCGACATAAATAGGTGTTTGTAGGTCCCATGAGAAGAACCTTTATTGAAAATGCCAGATAATTGACAGAGGTGTGAATCTTATGGTATGCCTTGATAGTTCTATTGTGATAGTGAATTGCTTGAACTTATTGTTTCATCATTATGTGTGAACATGTTGAATTGCATTTGTTCTTGGATCATGTGATGGGATGGAAAGTGTGATGCCGAGATCATTGTCGGCAAATATGATTAATGCTCGATTATTGATTGTGAATGAGCATCCTTATAAACTCAATCGTGATCTATTAATTCTTGTGTTTGATTCGTGAGATACCTTGTGGTTACTACTCTTTGAGTGGGGATGATGTATTACTTATAGCATTGGTTAGGGTGTAACTAATGGTAGAAAAACCCTAGTTTGGGTGGGAAAATCATGAGTTTGGCCTAGGGTTTGGGATTTGCATATAATCTAAAAATATTTAGGCCATTTGTGATTGATTTTGTATTATACCATTATTTTAGATTAAGAACAAGCTAAAGTTTCATTATAGAAGTCAAGGTTTGTGATCAGACTTCTACAGCAGTTGCTTAGCGCGCAGATAGGCTAAGTTTCTCAATTGAGTAGTTATGAATATGTTCCTACTGCATAATGTATCGTACATTGATGGGAAATTTCATGTATAGGCCTTCGGGCACGGAGTCTGGATGATTGAATGTGTTGCTATTGCTATTTATGTAGGAATGTGCTATGTAGGTTATAATTATGCGGTGACTAGTCATGATAGTTTAGTTCTTGATTATTAACCTTAATACTTCTTGTTGATATGGTTGATGGTCCTTGTAAATTTAATGTGTAAGGAAATCCCAGGGTTAAAGTGAGATCCTAAGACTTGTGATAATCAAAGGGGGTTTAGTATGGTACTATCGATCCATATAAATATAGGATATATATATATAAGTAATGCACATTCATGTAATAAAGTAAAATAAAATTAATGAAATGATTATTTGTGAACAACAACATGCAATGAGCCTGATTACTTGATTGTACAAGTATGTGAACTATTGTTGTGGATTGTGATTGTGACATTAGATCGGGTGTCATATTTTGACACATCTATTATATTGGGTGTCACGTTTCGACACATATATTAGATCGGGTGTCGCGTTCCGACACATATATTGGATCGAGTGTCACGTTTTGACACATATTGGATTGGGTGTCACTTTAACACAATAATAGTTTGGGTATGAGTTCCATGAGAGAACTATTGTATAGCTATCATCTGTAAATTGATCTTGACTATATGTGTGATGATAGAGAAACTGACTTGATGAATATTTGAGCATGCCTATTTTGTGTAATAATTGATATGAAAGGACCAAAGGTCCAAGTGTTTCCATGTTCACAGTTGTATTTGAGAATTACACGGTGAACTGTATATTGCTCTTAAAATGGTAAATTGAAAATGCGCTTCTATAAATATGATTTTTCAGGTTATGTTATGGTTGCTAGATTCATCCGTATCATAGGTATGAGACTGTGGTAAACAAGTGGAGAGCAATTGGTGTGTGGTTTGATAAAATTTGTGGCTTAGAGTCAGATATTGATGGTGTCCTATTGGTATATGTGAAAAATGGGATTAAGGGAGAAATCAGAGTTACTATCTCTGACCAGGATGCTCTAGCGGAAGGAATCACGCTATGGAGAGGCCGTCAGAGTGGGATAGGTCCCGCCACAATGGGCCAGTATGGTTAAAAAAAAGTCTTAGTTCGTGTGAAATATAAAGGTAATAAACTTGTTAGCCAGAGTTGTAGTGGCCCGTAGTTTGGAAACTTATCTATGTGATAGAAGGTTTAGGCCTTAATTTGAATTAGAGTTAATAGTGGACCAACCAGAAGGGATGAGAGATCGGATTGAACAAATTTAATGAGCTTATCAAGAATAGTAAAAGTTGCACATAAGGGTTTGGCGGTGTATTTTTTAAGAACATGTTTTCTTCTCATTGATTTCCTTATATTATGTGGTGGGAATAGAGTTGATCGATGATACCTATCAGTACGTGTTATTTGTACTGATACTACTCTTTCTATGCCACTTGGAATAGTCTAGTTGCAGAGTCAGTGATGTTTCTTAGGTGAAGACGAAGATGATTCTCCAACAGCTTTTACTTTTCCTTCCTTATGGTTGGAGGTGTGTCATTACTTTATTTATCTTTAGAAGCTCTTGTACCCGTTTAAACTAGTATTCTTGGGGGTGTTAAAGTATTTTTCTTGTAACCAAACTTGGAGTTTTAAAAATTTCATTTACTGTGTTTACACTACTTTTTTTTATCTATTAATGGCTTTTTGGTCAAACTTCCACATGTATTTTTTAAGGGTTTTCCTATCTAGGTGTTAGAGTAGGTGCTTGCACGGCTCGTTAGATTTGGTCATGATATAGTAGATCCACATAGGAAAGTTAGATGAGTTACTAATAGCATATGCCCTATCAAGGTAGCCTCCTCTGTCTCGATATAGGAGTCATCGGATTCCATGTACTAGCTTGCATGGTCTTATATATCGGTTAATGGTCCTATCCCACACCAGTTCCAGTTAAGTTATGAGTTCTTATGATAATGAAGTTTTGATGCGTTGACCAATGAGTTAAATGTTTTAATGTTTTAATGACTTTATCCATGTTTTAAAGATATTGGTCTTGCATCCCATGATTCATATTGATTATGTCCTATGTTTATTGTTTATGCATCTTCTCACATACTTAATGCATTCTATGTACTAACGCATACCTTTGCCTATATTATATCATAATGTAGGTCCGACGATCACGCTCATCCTCCTCCCGCTCGTGGCTAGTACTTGTTATTAGCTTACTGTTGGTGAGTTCTCACATTTCGAGGACATGACACTTATTTTATATTTGACAGTTGTTACTTCATTACTCTGATGTTGTCTATTTAGATGAGTTAGGAGCTTCTCTTATGCCCCCATCGAGTTAGTAGAGGCATGTTAGATAGTAATAGTCTACGATGTCGATTTCTCATTTCGAGACTTATACTTTTATTGAATTTATGCTTCCATACCATTTGATCTTGTTTATTTATTTCATTTACCTTATGTATGTTTATGAATGATGTTCTAAGAGGCTAGGTTGGGGTCCTCCAATATTCTAATCGTCGTGTTACAACTAGGCCTTAGGTCGGATCGTAACATACCTGTACTTAGAAGGTTTGATTAAAAGTTTGGATATATGAAGAGAGAAAAGTTACTTAAAAATATGAACTTCAATTATAACCATAGTTGAAAAATGTTCCTATAATGTCGACTAACTTTTTACCTTTTTTGAACGGTAAAATATTTCTCTAAAGATCTTACATTTTGGATTCAATAAAAAAGTGATTGATTTTATGCTTCAAAAACTAAATTACCTATTAAAAAAGATAGCTTATATTAGGTAGAATTGTTATATAGTTAGGAAATCTCTAACTTTTTATCCTTAATTAAAAGACTCTATAATAGATAAAATTGTCATTTACTATTGCATAGTCATTTAATTATTTTTTAAATTTATAAGACTTTAAAATCAAGTACAAGATCATGTCTATGCAGCTTCTCTTGAATCTTGACTTTGGTCCTCAAGCCTTTCAAGTGGTGAGATATTTGTTTTCATCTCAAGTGGGCTTGATGATGTGAACTTGTGCTCCAGGTAGGTTTTTGCTAATCGAGCTTGATAATTGACCTTGTTTTTAAGGAGAGCTCCTGCTACTTGAATTGAAAATGAGGTTGAAAGTTGATTGATTTCCAGAGAAGATCCTGAGCTTGAAATGTGGATTGACCTTATTCTACAAGAGGATCACTGAAATTAAAACAAACAAAAGTAATAGCACAAAAGTTTTTCCCCAGTTTACAGTAAAGAAAATTTTGTGAGATAGTGCTTAGATTTGAGTCGAGACTTTAAATGACTTGAGCTTTGTTCCAATGCATCCTTCAGATGGATTTCGACTTGTATAAAATAGGTCCATTGATCGTGAAGATCCACTTAAATTGAATTCTACTATTCCTATTGTCTAGGAGGATCTTGCTAAATTAAATCCCATTGTGTAGGAGGGTCCTGCTAATCCCATTATGTAAGAGGGTCCTGCTCAACTAAATCTCATTATGTAGGAGGATTCCGCTAGTCCCATTATGTAGGAGGGTCCTGCTAGTCCCATTATGTAGGAGGATCCCGCTAGTCCCATTATGTAGGAGGATCCCGCTAGTCCCATTATGTAGGAGGGTCATGCTAGTCCCATTATGTAGGAGGGTCCTGCTAAACTAAATCTCATTATTTAGGAGGGTCCTGCTATACTAAATCTCATTATGTAGGAGGTCCTGCTAGTCCTATTATATAGGAGTGTCCTGCTAAACTAAATCTCATTATGTAGGAGGATCCTACTGCTAGTCCCATTATGTAGGATGGTCCTATTAATCCCATTATGTAGGAGGGTCCTACTAGTCCCATTATGTAGGAGAATCCTCCTATACTAAATCTCATAAACCAACAACACTAACAAAAATTTTGTCCCAGTTTGAACTAGAAATTTTTTGTGAGTTTATAGTATTTATGAGAAATACTTGTACCAAAAGAAAAATGCAAGACATATATAAAACTAAGGTGTTTGTTCCCTAAAGTCAAAATGCAACAAGGGGCTTGTTCCCTAGAAACGAAAGGTAAAAGGGTGTTTGTTTCTTGAAATACCACTAGAATGTTTGTCCCCTAAGGCCAAAATGCAACTAGGGTGTTTGTTCTCTAAAAATGAAAGATAAGAGGGTGTTTGTTCCCTGAAATACCAGTAGGGTGTTTGTTCCCCAAAGTCAAAATGTTGTTAGGGTGATTGTTCCCTAAAAATAAAAAATAAGAGTGTGATTGTTCCCTGAAATACTACTAGGGTGTTTGTTCCCTAAAATCAAAATGCAGTTAGGGTGTTTTTTCCCTGAAAATAAAAGATAATAGGGTGTTTATTCCCTAAAATACCAATAGGGTGTTTGTTTCCTAAGGTCAAAATACAACTTAGGTGTTTGTTCCCTAAAATACCATTAGGATGTTTGTTTCCTAAGGTCAAAATGCAACTAGGGTGTTTGTTCCCTAGAAATGATAGATACGAGAGTGTTTGTTCTCTGAAATACCACTAGGGTGTTTGTTCTCTGAAATACCACTAGGGTGTTTGTTCCCTCAGGTCAAAATGTAGGTAGGGCGTTTGTTCCCTAGAAATGAAAGATAATAGGGTGTTTGTTCCCTAAAATACCAATAGGGTATTTGTTCTCTAACGTCAAAATAAAACTAGGGTGTTTGTTTTCTATGCTGGGCATGAGAGTAATATTTTTTATATATGTAAAAATAAATAAAAACATGCCCCAGTTTTTGAAATTGAGGAATTTTGAAACTCTTTTTGATTTATCATTTGTTTTTGGTAAAATTTTCAGAAATGACCCCAATTTTGATCTTTCAATGATACAAGTTTTTAATGAGATCGAATTCTATTGTAGAACTGGCTAGGTATATTAACATAGCAAGAATCGTATCAAATATAGTTCATATAAATCAAAGAGACTTTTTTTTTTACAAAACTGTATCTTCTAAAAGAAATATTGGATAGAAAGAAATTAATTTGTGGTTGATCATGCCTTGACTTTAGTTGATACCAACAATTAGTATTATGCATATGAATCACCTTCAACTACTTCCACACAAATCCGAGGTCAACTTTGAAGTAATCCCTATAGTTTCAAATGGTACCTCAAACATACTTAAGTATTGACAAGATTTGTTCATCTTGCATCAAATAAGGGGTTAAAATTATTCATATCCTCATGTTTCAAGTTTTCTTACCAAAGTAAAGTCCTAATTCACACAAAATAGAAGAATTTAAATCGTAGAACATTTTGAAAGTCACTCACACTCAAAAAGATGTTCAATGCATGAGATTGAGATACCATATGCTTGGCCATCATGTAAGTATTCACTAATGTGAGAACACCGAAAATGGGATCAAGTAGAACTTGTTATCAGCTTATAATTTAAGCTTAGAATGGGTAAGATAATTATTTTGGATAAAATGATTATTTCCGTCCAGAGCATTACACTATGCTCTCAATTTATTTTCTTTATTTTTCACACTTGATCTTTGTTTTCTTGGTTGTCCTTTTTTCTTTTTTTTTTGACTTTCTCCTCTTTTTTGAGTTTTTATCCTTTTGTTGGAGTTCTTTCTTTTTTGACTATCAAATTTTTCATTTTTCACTTCTCCATCCAACTTAAATCTTTGTTAGTGCGCTTATGGAGATGAGGAAAAAGAGATGTAGTGCATTTGTGCACAAAAACATATAGGCTAAGATATGATTACCGAAATAAAAATGATTTAGGCTCAAAAAGGGAAACACTAGGGATCATGTTTCATTTGGTAGGCATATAAGGCACAATTGGATTAAATAAAGCCTACCATCCTTTCCCAAATTAAATGTTGCTCAAAATTTTGCCTCAACAAATATTTGGGTCAAGTTCTAGATCAACTAAGTCATGTCATTAAATTTTATATCTAAAGCTCACCACACAATGCACATGCAACAATGAGGTTGAATTTGTTTTAGCCTCAACTTTAAGCAAGCGAATTTCTCAAGTGTTACATAAGTATAATCAAATAGGTACTAGAAAAATCTATATGGGTTGCAACAAAGTTGATCCACTGTACCATGTCAAATAGTTTAACACTTTTTCTTTTTCTCATGCACACTCTTAAGTATGTTGGTACCAACCAAGTCAAGAGACTCCTTTTTTTAATAAGGATTTTAAAAGGAACATTAGACACATAAAAAGTTGCCTAAGTATCTCACCGAGGTGATGAAAATCAAACGTGTGTAGTTCACAATGCATGATATGTGAAGTAAGAAAACTTCTTTTTTGAATTTCAAAAATGAGGATAACAACTTCTTTTTTTTGAATATATTGAATAAAGATGAAAACTTTTTTTTTTGAAATTTTGAATAGAGATCACTGAACCCACGGTGGGATGCCAACGTATCTCATCAAGGTGGGAATGAGGTGTGCATAGTTCGTGAAGCTTGAAAGATGAAGTAAGAAAAAATCTTTTTTATTATTTTTGAAGAAAGATAAAAAAAATTGAACAAGAATGAACAAATTTTTCTTTTTTTTATTTTGAATGAGGATTAAAAGTTTCTTTTTTTGAACTTTTTGAACTTATATCACCGAACCCGTGGAGGGATGCCCACGTATCTCATCAAAGTGAGAATCAGGTGTGGTGGTTTATCCAAATTGGACAGGTAAGAGAACTTTGAAATGTTAGAACCTTGTTGAAAAAAAATAACTATACTTTTTGGTTATTATTTTTGTAAAAGTGGTATAAAAGAAAAATCTTTTGGATTTTCTTTTTACGAACTATATAAAAGAACTAATAACATAATTTTTTTGTGATTTTTTTTAACATCTTTTTTTAAAAAAAATCATTTTAAAGAAATGCATAAGAAACTAAAAAGGGAAGCCCGGTGCATTAAAGCTCCCACTATGCGCAGAGTTCGGGGAAGGGACCGACCACAAGGGTCTAACATAAGAAAAATATTTTTGAGTTTTCTTACTATGTTTTAAAGTAAATTTGATAACTCTTTTCCTCATTCTGTTGATCACCCTAAAATTGGTCAACATGCAAAGACCTTTAAAATAAATGCATTTTCAGATAACACATAAAATGATCTAAGTTATCAAACAAAAGAGAATCGACCCTTGTGCCAAGTCCCACTCAAACAAACGCAAATAATTCAAATAAGCGGAGCCTATGAAGGATAACCATGTCTATATTTCAGTTTTACTAAGTTTAAACCTATCTCTAGACTGGCTTACTCGAGCAGACACTCGAGCCAGGGAGGGGAAACTTGTCGGTAGCAGCGCTATTCCAACTTCTTTGCTGGTCCAGCCCCGCCTAACATGTGTGACTAATAATCCTTCCCCGGGTGCCAAAGCACTTTGGCTTTATCTCAATAGAAAGTAGGATGTATAGTTGCATTCCTGTGAACGTGTGTGAAGTGTTTTTAGAGACTCAAATTGGGTGCGCAAAAGAAGACAGTTTGTATGTAGTTCAACAATATCAAAGCAATAAATGAGAAGCAAGTAAAACATTAAGCCATCATACACAATATATTTAAAAATAAATAATAAAAACAAATAAAAGTCAATATAACAAAGCTCGAATTTTGGTTATTCCTCAGCAAAGTCGCCATAGATGTCACACCCCTTTTTTGCTCTTCGGGTTTTTTCAATTTAAGTGACGATATTGAAGAAGGACTATTTTATTTTTCATTTCAAAATTTCCACTTGGAATTGAGTTATAGTTTTACAAGTCACCTTTTTGAATCCCTAATCAAAAGAAAATAATTTTTTATTTTGGTCTGTGAAAATAGAAGATCGGGTAAGGAATTTTATTGATGGAGGGGAAGGTATGAGGCATCTCTCGAGTCCCGTGATTCTAACACGGTCGTTTTTATTAACTTATACTCAACTTAAATTATTTTTGGATATATTATTACAGACGATGATTTGCTTGCATTTTATTGTCTCAAACCAGATGCATAACTGCATTCTCGGTTTTGACATACAGTTGCTTAGAAGCATAACTATTTTTCTTCTCTCGAGTGCATCACCTAATATTCTCTATGTGTATTGATTAAATTAATGAAAGTTAAAATATTATAGCAATTAAGGAAAGTCAATTATTGAACAAGGTACATCACCGCATCTTTGAGTTTCTTTTAACTGTCTCAAAAAAGATGCTCAACTGCATTCTTAATCGAAACAAATATTTTTAATGTTCCTAAAAGTTCGTATGACGTTAAAAGAAAATATTTGTTCCTTATAAAGAAAATCAAAAAAGTAAAATAAATCTAAACTTCTAGGATACAATTTTTTTTGGATCATTTTCGTATCTTTTTATTTTTTATTACTCATAAAGTTAACATCAAAATTAAGCATACACGTGTTACAATTTTTTTCTAACCCAACAAAACAATGACAAATTGTTAAAATAAGTCTCATTTTTGTTTGATAAAATAAAAACAACAATTATTTCTTTGAGCCTAATAATCCCTACTTTATCATTATTGACATCTAAATGAAAATAAGAACACCGCCATGATTCGTTCGTTTTTAAGAGATAACAACTAATTAACGAGCAAACATAAATAAACAAAAATAGTCACCCATTAAAGCAATCTTCATTCATTAAATAGAAATATAACACTTAACCCAACATTCATTTCAATCAAATTTTGAATAAAAACAAAACTATAAAAAAAATTATCACATAATTAAATCAAATTCCATAAATAGATTAAAGCGATAAGGTAAAGTTGCACCTCAAATGAAGAAACTAAGTACCGCAAAATCCTGACTGAAGTTCGATTAGAACACTCTACGAACTTTTTTTTGTGTGTGAGTATGTGGTGACATATGTATTTTTTTGTATGGAAGTAATGAGAAAAGAAAAAAAATGTATGAATGTGTAATTCTTTTTTTTTTCTTTCTTTTCCTTTTTTTTTGTGTGTTGTGCTCTCTTTTTTCTCTTTCTCTTTGCAGATTTGAGCCTTCCTTCCTTGTATTATGAAGAAGTGTTGTAGTATATAAGTGTAAATGTGTGAGAGGTATGGGAGATGAGTGGAGTGTTGTGGGGATAATGGGGGTAGTGTAGATAAGTTGAGGGAAAGAAAGTGTGAGTGAGAAGGTTTTAGTTTATTTATTTATTTTGAAAGATGATAAAAATATTAATTAATTCTTTTCATACTAATAAACTATAGAAAAGTTAAATATATAGAACTAAAAATATAATTAAGAAAACAATAAATTATTAATAAAAATCAAAATTAAAAGAAAGCAAATATTTTTTTGTAAATTTTCTTTTCTTTAGAAAAACTTATACTAAAATGTGGTTTTAATTTTTGTAGTTTTCAAATCTTTTAAATTAACTTACTAAAAATAAGATAAAACTAAAATATTAAGTTTAGATATAAAAGACATATTTAAGTACTAAATGGTGTAAAAAAAATTGTCAATCTCCACATCGAAAATCCTTAAGGGATTTGAGGTTTTTGGAACCTATATAAAGGCTCATATTCTCATTAAAAAAAAGAAAAAAAGTGGAAGGTTTTTAGCCACCCAAAGTTAGAATTTTTTTTTAACTTGGTTAGGTATTAGACTCTTGTCCCCAGCCTAAAAGTTGTAAAAATTTCTAACTTTTAATCTATATTTTTATTCAAGGAAAATAGGAGATTGAAGTCGAAATTTAGGCTAAGAACCGTGTTCTTATAACATCGAACCCATGAAGGTTCGAGTCTAAATTTTTCATTTTTCTTTCTGTGAATTGGAGTTCCATCAAGCTCTTGGGTGGTGGTGAAATTGTCTTCTGTCTGTCGTCTTCAGTCTCGCTGCCCGAAAAAAGGTAAAATATTTTCTCAGCTTTATTTTATTTAATTATTTCATGTTTTATATTTAGTTGATTCATAGTCTTTTTTTTAGTTAGCATTATTAAGAATAATTAGATTAATGATAGAAATTTCTTATAGTTAGCATGTGTTAGGATTAATTAGCTATCATTGGTTAGGGTTATTTCATGAAAGTTCTTAGTTTCGTTCATTATTTTTCTAAGTAGTTTTGTTTGACAATATAGATTTTCATGTTTTTAATTTTTTCTTTTAACATGATTTAGATAACAAAAATATGCTTAAAGTTATTATTTAATTAGAACTTTCATGGCCTAATTGATTTAATTCTTTATTTAAAATTTGAGCTAGTATAGCATATATATTAAATCCGTTCTTTAGTTACTTGAATATATTTCTTCTTTCATTTTCTTTGTCTACATATATGCATGTTGTTAGTCACTTCTAGGATGCCCATCAATTTGATAACTTAAAATATCATGATATATTTTTTGGTTTAGCTTAAAATGAGTAAATACTTATGTAATTTTATTTTGGTGCATGTGATATCAATTCGAGTCCATCTTTGGACTCCATTCGTGCATATCATTGAGTTTTAAGTCTCCCATCATTTTGCTCGAATTGCTGAAAAGTTGATAAATGGAAAAGAAGCTAATATACATGGTTTGAATATTAATATTAGGCTGTATACAAGGAATAGAAGTGGAAAACAACATTATATATACTGATATACAGTATATATATAGTTTGATAGGTAAGAAAACAGTGTTGTATACACTGATATACAGTGTATATACTACAGATAAAGGGAAAAAACAGGTGGTATACAATGTGTATACAGTTTGATGTATAGAAATAATGTTGTATACACTCTATACGGTATATATAAATAGTCCAATATACAGTGTATATACAACTGCAATATACAGTAGAATTGTGTTTAAGGCCCAATAACTTAGTCCAGGAGTACAAAAATTAAGTGTCGGGCCATATTTTCATGTGTTATTTATTGTTGCTTAGATATTAATTTTAATTTGTTTTAACTTAATTATATTTCCCTAAAGATAAACCAATTCATGTTAATTTACTCTTTAAATAATTTTTTACCTTTACTTAGTCACTTGATAAACTTTTACTTTCTTTTTATATACATGTTTATTATTTTCAATATTTAAGTTTAATCATTTTTTAAAAATAATCTTAAAGTCTTTATTTTCTTTTAAATTAAGATTTTCAAAAGTTAGTCAAATAATTTTTCAAATCGTCGGATAACCGTGCGTTAGCGGCCACTTTGAATGCTTAACATCTTCTCAAAGTGGAAATAAGAACCTTGTACTTTTTTCTCTGAATTTTTAAGACTTAAATCTGTTAGGGTATTTTAAATTAAGTTTTCTTAATTTCTTTAAAAAATTAAGTGGTGACTCTTCTTTTCTAAAATTGATTTTTTCTCTATAAAGTTGAAATTAATTTTAAACCGTCTTTTTCCGACATAACACGTGGGAAGTTAAAATATATGAGTGTTTGGAAATTTTTGACTTCTATTTTTTTTTCCATTATTTTTAATGTGTAGTTCATATAGGGCCTAGGGGTAGTTAACCATCATTTTTAAATAGTTAAATTTGAATTTTAAAGTAATTGTTTTCAAAATTAATATATTTACTTAAGAATATGTACTGTTCATATTCTTGATTGAATAAACCAACTTATATGTTGCACGTTTTATTTACTTTAACTTTTATTTTTTTTAAAATAAAATAGAAGTGGGAAGTTAATGTGTAGTTAGGATTTTTTTAATTTATTTTTATTTTTCATTATTTTTCAATGTGTAGTTTAGTAGAAGTAGATCATGTCCAGAATAATTTTAAATAATTTTTTAATTTTAGTAATAAATATTATTTTTGTGGTATTGACACGTGGTATTTTTTGCATCTACGATTATATATATAGATTGACAAAAGTAGGTGGAATTTTGAAATATTTTTTTTATTAGCTGACAATCGTATGTTGATGAAGTTTAAAACTGTAGCAATTCAAATTGATTTGGAATTCAATAAACAAAATGATTTGGATAGATATAATTTATTTTTAAAAAAAAAGTAAAAAAAAAGATGAGCAAAATCTTCTATTAGTTGCTAAAAAGACGTATCATTTTATTTCAAATAATGTTTTTGGAAATATAATTGTAATCATTTAAAATTTATTAAATATAAATTTATAAATGATCTAAATTATATGAAATTTAAGATATATTAGTCCAAATAAATATTGTGGATTAATTATTTAAATCCAATAAATATGGATTTAATTTAAGTCCAAGTTCATTTTGTTAAGCCCAATATCATCTCATCCTATAGGCCAATTTTGATGCCACATGTCAAGTGAGGTGTCATGCCAAGTCAAACAAATAAGCCAATAGGATCATGCTATGTGTTAAAATGACAAGCCCATTTGCTAAAGCCCAATATGTCATGTCACTTAAATCTGATTGGCCGAAAGGAAATCTATTCTTATCACAACTCCTCTATTCTACAACTATAAATAGGGGGACCTCATAATTCAGAAAAGACATCAAAATTCGAACAAGAAGCCAGAGAGATCTCGTGGATCAAACGCCGCAGATTTCTCTACAAGCTACAAGTTCAAGAATTCAAAATCAAGTTCATCAAATTCAAGAACAACTCAAGATCAAGACCACCAGATTCAAGAACAAGCCCCAAAGCCCTTGAATTCAAGTACAAATCAAGATCTAGTTCAAGTTCAAGTGAAGATCAAGATCAAGTTCAAGAACAAGTGAAGATCAAGACCAAGTTCAAGGATAAGTGAAGATCAAGATCATCAAGTTTAAGAACAAGTGAAGATCAAATTCATCAAATCAAGATCAAGACCACAAGATTCAAGATCAAGCCCAAAAGCCCTTGAATTCAAGTACAAGTCAAGATCAAATTCATCAAGTTCAACCAAATTTAAGATCAAGCTCAAGAGCCCTTGAATTTATATTCGAAAAGATGAATCAGAGGATACATAGAGATTGTAACACTCATATTCAAAAATCAAATACTATGATTGTCGCGATATTTTTTCGTTCTTGATTATTATTTTCTCAACGCGAATTTTATTATCTACAAATCCTGGCATTCCCAATGTTACCATCTCTACCTCTCATCTCACTTTTCAAGCATTAGAGAATATCAAAATGACTTCTACGAAGATCAACTGTCAATCAACTTCCTCCAAGATTACTAACTCCAAGTTCTCTACTGATGTAAAAGAAATCCTTGGTGTTACCTTCAAAAGCTTTGGAGTTATCACGAGGAGCAAGGCCACTAGGTTGGGAAAATAAACACGTCAAGTGTCGTCCACATCAACTCCTATTTTTGGTTCCTCAACTCCAAAAGAATCAAAATTCTCCACAAATGCTTTAGAAGGAGGAAATAGTGTTGCTAAAAGGATCAAGAAGACTTTAGCTCTACTCAAGCGCTCTGGCTCAAAAGACTCTACCACAAATGGGAATCATGATTCAATTGGTAGATCCTCTCCACATGCACAGCGTAATGTGAGTCCATTGAATATCAACTTATGCGATAATCCATGCTATTCACCTACAACCCCAATGATCATGCAAGCAATAGTAACTGATGCTTCATCCACAGAGGAACAACTTGCAAACCTGACGAAGTTAGTTTAAGGATTGATGAAACATGTATCCCATCAAAAGTCTCAAATTGATAATTTGATGGATAGGGTGGAGGGTCTCTTAGACGAAGATGCCTGTCATGCACCCAGAAAGGGTATAGAAGTTCAAGAGATTGAAGATCTTGGAAAGCAGGCACTGCCTATCAAAGATATATCAGTCTCTTCTAAAGGGATGATCCCACTCGATCAATTGAAGGAGTTCGTCGAAGGGACCATCAAAGATAAATATGAAGTCTCCACCAAGTCTTCCCATATGTGTGCCAAGCAGTACACTACAAGAATTGATAGCTTCAAAATGATTGTCGGTTATCAACCTCCCAAATTTCAGTAGTTTGAGGGAAAAGAAAACCCAAAGCAACATGTTGCACACTTTGTGGAGACATGCAATAATGCTGGGACCTATAGAGACTATCTTGTGAAGCAATTCGTCCGCTCTCTGAAAGGAAATGCCTTTGATTGGTACACTGATCTTGATCCCAATTCTATTGATAGGTCAGAGCAACTAGAGCATGAGTTTCTCAATTGCTTCTATAGCACAAGGCACACAGTGAGCATGGTAGAAATCACAAATACTCATCAAAGAAAGGATGAACCGGTCATAGACTTCTTAAATCAGTGGATAAATGCAAGCCTAAATTATAAAAATAGACTCAGTGAAGCTTGTGCCATCAAAATGTGTATCCAAGAAATGCATTGGGAGATTCTGTATATCTTACAGGGAATAAAGTCGAACTTTTTTGAAGATCTAGCTACTCACCATCATAATATGGAGTTGAGCATGATTTCTCCAGGAAAATATGTGACGTTTGTCCATGATCCTCTCAAAGGAAAGGACAAACATGAACCTAAAAGGTAGATGAAATTTATGCCCAGGAATGATAAAGAATCCATGAACATTAATGTGTCGCCTGTGTAGTTTATCACAAAAGAAAGCAAAAGGCAAAATATGAAGATGACTTTTCAAGAACTTCCGAATCGAAAGTTAACCTTGAGGGAGATGCAAGAAAAGGAATACCAATTCCTAGATTCTGAGGTCTCTAAAATTTTTGATGAGTTGATCGAACTAAAACTCATTGAGTTGCCAGAGATTAAGCGACCTGATAAAGCTAGAAAAACTAATGACCCAAATTATTGCAAGTATCATAGACTTGTAAGTCACCCTCTTGAAAAATATTTTGTCTTCAAGGATAAAGTTATGCGATTGGCTAACGAAAAGAAGATTGTCCTTGATGATGAAAAAGTCTAACCAAATATCTATCATATTCGGCTCGCTTAATCCAGTCCAAATATGTATATCTGAAAAGCATGAAGAATAATCGTTGGAGCAAGACAAATCCCAAGTTGATGTAGACGATGAGGAAGGTTGGATTCTTGTGACTAGGCGAAGACACAATAAGAAAAGTTTGCAAAAAGAATCGTCCAAACAACTAATCAAAAGAAAGATGGTGAGGATACTGAAAAAGTAAAAACCAATCAAGCATCTAAAAAGGGAAAAGTTTGAAGTGCATCACCACCAGAAACCTCGATGTCCTGTGACTCTAGAGGAATTCTTACCAAGTTGGTTCTATACAAAGGCTACTCAAGACAGAATTAAGGCTTCATGCTTCAATGCCGACAAAGAAGAGATAGTGAGTGAAACCTCACCAAAGGCATCTTTCACTTACAAAGAAGAAGCAACATATGAAATCTTATCAAAGGTATCTCCTTCACCTTCTAAAATTCCTGTTGAACCTTCTTCCCAAGAAGTACATGCATGTGATACAAAAATCACACTTAGAGATGATAATCTTCTGTTTGGTTAAACACTACATAATCATCCTTTGTATAGGGTGGGTCATGTGTTAGAGAAGAAGATAAATAGAATCCTGATAGATGAACGATCTGGAGTTAACATTCTGCCCATCCACACTTTGAAGGAACTTGGCATCACAATTAAAGAACTTAGTGAAAGTCGTTTGCTAATACAAGGATTCAATCAAGGAGGTCAGAGTTCCATAGGCTCCATCAAGTTAGAAATCCATATGGAAGATTTGTGATCAATCGTATGGATGCATATGATCGATGCAAAGACTTCATATGAGATAATGTTTAGCAGGCCTTGGGTACATGAGAACATAATTATTTCTTCTTCTTACTACCAATGTTTGAAATACCTTGATGATGGAATTGAAAGGAAAATAGTTGCTATGATAATCATTTCACTGAAGTCGAATCACACTTTGCTGATACAAAATTCTATCTGAAGAGTTACGTCGTGAAGAAGAAAAAACTCGACGATGTCAAATCGACCAATTTTGGTAAGCTTGCAGGTAAAACAGTTGATGTGACTATTGGGAAAGTCAAGGTTGATATTAAGGAGCCTTGTTCCATTCTAAATGAAGGAAAGATCATGTCCTAAAAAAAGAAGTCGGCTTCTATACTCCGCTACGTTCCAAAGGTGAAGATAGTAGAAGGTCAATCATCTTGTACCCAAGAAAATGTATTTAAAGGACTAATCCTTCCTATCAAACAAATTGATGCAATAAACTTGTCTTTGAAGCTATCATAAAAGTCAACTACCCAAAATCCATTGCAAGATGTGGTACTTCCTACAAGACACACATGAGAAGGCTTTGACCCAAATGCTTACAAGTTATTCGTAAAGTCCGGATATAACCCTAATGAGACATCAAGGTTAGGGAAACTCCCATTAGAAGATACAATCAAGCAAATACATGAAGGCTTAGTCTATAGCCAACCGCCGCCAGTTCGCATCTCTATAAGAAGGGCAAGCAATAACTATATCACTATTAAAGATGAGTCTATCGCTTCAAACCAAAGGCCTTCTGTCTTTGATCAACTTGGGAAATCAACCACAAGAACTTTTGTGTTTGAGAGGTTAGTTCCGTTGAAGAAAAAGAATAACAAGCACTATAAAAGTTACCTGAGTGTGACAATGCATGCTTCACCTATGATCTAGAAGGATTTCAAAAGTTTAATTCTTTCTAGAATGAGGAAACAACTGAGACTTATAGTCTCATGTAAAGAAATGCTGAAGGCGAAGAATCACAATGTGGTTTACACTAAGGATCGTAATGAAGATGTAGAAAGTGTAGAGTCCTCATATCATGTTACAACCCATAATGAGCACGACATCTCACCTCAAATGAAGATTAATGAAGAGTTGGGAGATATTGCCTGGTGTTATCATATATCTGTCAATGAAAATGATCCTCAAGAAGAGGAAGATGATAGAGATGCTCCACCAGACTTCGAAGAAGAAGTAAAGACCACAGTAAATCCCTAAAAGGAAGTTAACCTTGGCACTGATGAAGATTCGAGGCTAACTTACCTGAGTTCCTTTTTGGAAGCTGATAAAGAAATTACTTATATGGATATACTCAGAGAATATAGGGATGTCTTCGCTTGGACTTATAAAGAAATGCCTGGCTTGAATCCTAAAGTAGTAGTCTATCAATTGGCAGTCAAGAATAGTGCTCGCCCTGTTAAGCAAGCTCAAAGATTATTTAGGACAGACTTGGTTCCATTGATCGAGAATGAAGTTAACAAACTCATTGAAGTAGGCTTTATTTGTGAAGTCAAATACCTTACATAGATTTCTAGTATTGTTCCTGTGAGGAAGAAGAATGGCCAAATTTGAGTTTGTGTTGACTTTAGAGACCTTAATAATGCATGCCCTAAGGATGAGTTTCTGCTTCCCATTCCAGAGTGGATGATTGATTCTACAACTAGATACGAGGCGATGTCTTTCATAGATGGTTCATCCAGCTACAACCAAATCCGTATTGCACCAAAAAATGAAGAACTCACCGTATTTCGCTTGCCTAAAGGATTTATTGCTACAAGGGGATTCCCTTTGGTTTAAACAATGTTGGCACCACATATTAAAGGGCTATGCAAAATATATTTGATGACTTGCTCAACAAAAATGTCGAATGTTACATTGATGATTTGGTGGTGAAGTCAAGAAAGATGAAAGACTTAAGAATGGTGTTTGAGTTACTTCAAAGATACCAACTGAGGATGAATCCATTGAAATGTGCCTTTAGAGTTGCTTCTGGTAAGTTTCTTCATGATCTAAAAAGTCTTCAAGGAAAGTTAAACTACTTGAGGACGTTCATCTCAAATCTAGCTGGAAGATGCCAACCATTTAGCCATCTCATGAAGAAGGGTGCTCCTTTCAAGTGGGACCAAACATGTAGCAATGCCTTTGATAGTATCAAAGCATATCTGATGAAGCCTCCAATTCTAGCAGCCCATATACCTGGAAAGCTATTGATACTCTATATTACGACACAAGAAAGGTCTGTAGGAGCCCTATTAGCTCAAGAAAATAGTGAAGGCAAGGAAAACTCTCTTTATTACTTAAGCAGAATGATGACATCAAATGAGCTGAATTATTCGCCAATCAAAAAGTTGTGCTTAGCACCAGTATTCTCAATCCAAAAGATAAAGCATTACTTTCAAGCTCATACTGTTCGCCTTGTTTCCAGAGCAAATTCCATCAAATTTGTTATGTTAAAACCAACACTTAGTGACCGACTAGCAAGGTGGTACCTCTAGTTCCAATAGTTTGAGATTGTGTACATCTCTCAAAAAATATGAAGGGACAAGCATTGGTAGATTTTTTGGCAGACCATTTAATACCAAATGATTAGGAGTTAACCGATGAGCTTCTTGATGAAGATGTGATGGTTATCGAAGTTTTACCTCCTTGGAAGATGTACTTTGATAGAGCTACACATCGAGATGGAGATGGTGCTAGCGTGGTATTTTTCACTTCACAATAAGAGGTTCTACCATTCTCCTTCACTTTGAAACAATGTTGCTCCAAAAATGTCTTTGAATATCAAGTATTAATACTTGGACTCGAAATGGCCATCGACATGAAACAATTGCAGTTACAAGTATTTAAGGACTCTCAGTTGGTGATCAATCAAATTTTGGGGAGCTATGAAGTCAAGAAGTCTGAAATACATCCCTATCATTCTTACGCTCAAAATTTGATAGGATGGCTTAGAGATGTGACCCTCCAACATGTGCCAAGGAAGGAGAATAAGAAAGTTGATGCCCTAGCTGCCCTTGCTTCAACTCTAACTCTCCCAGATCAGACCCAAGTCACTATCTGTCAAAAATGGGTAGTACCACCACCAAATGAGGATGAATATGTAGAAAGTGAGCTTGAGCATCTCATCGCTAATTCTGAAGCCGCAAAGAAAGATTGGAGATAACCTATTACCGACTATTTGTGTTATGGGATACTTCTAGAAAATCTAAAGTGAAGGACTGACATTCATTATCGTGCACCTCACTTCCTATAATACAAGAACATATTATATAGAAGGTTATTGAGGGAGTACTCTTGCTATGTTTGGGAGAGGAAGAATCAGTCCAAGCTCTATAAGAACTGCATTCAGGGGTATGTGGATCACATCAATCTGGACCAAAGCTCCACGTCCATATAAAGAGAATGGGGTATTATTGGCCAACCATGGTGAAAGATTGCTTAGACTATGCTCGAAGTTGCAAGACTTGTCAATTTCATGCAAATTTTATACATCAGTCGCCTGAAGTATTACATCTAACTATGGCATCTTGGCCATTCGATTCTTGGGGATTAGACATTATTGGACCACTACCAAAGTCTTCTGGTGGACATTTGTATATCCTGACTGCAACAGATTACTTCTCAAAATAGGCCAAAATTGTCGCTCTTAAGGAAGTGAAGAAGGAGAACGTTGAAAACTTCATTCGAGTGAATATTATCTACAGATTTGGCATTCCTCGCTATTACTAATAGACAATGGCAAGCCGTTTGATAACAAGTTAATGAATAAAATTTGTGATCTCTTTAGTTTCAAGCAGCGTAAATCTTCTATGTATCATGCTGCTGCTAATGGTCTAGCTAAAGCATTCAATAAGACTCTATGCAATCTGCTGAAGAAAGTCATCTCTAAGTCCAAGTAATATTGGCATGAAAGAATGGAAGAAACTCTGTGGGCATATAGGACGACATACCGCACACTAACTCAACCAATCCCATATTCACTTGCTTTTGGAGTCGAAGAATTCCTACCACTTGAGCGTCAAATACCTTCCTTAAGAATTCTATCCAAGAAGGGCTTACTGAAGAATAAAATGCTCGAATATATCTTACCAAGTTAGAAGCACTTGATGAAAAGAGGCTGGAAGCTCAACAAAATATTGAATATTATCAAGCCCGTCTATCTCATGCTTTCAACAAGAAAGTTCGTTTGAGGTTCTTCCAAATTGAAGATCAAGTCCTTGCAGTAAGAAGGCCCATTATCACTTCACATAAGTCTGGGGGAAAATTCACCTCGAAGTGGGATGGACCATATGTCGTACAAGAAACGTATAAAATGGCGCTTACAAGCTTGTTGATGCTGATGGCATGAGGATTGGTCCTATTAATGCAAAATTCTTGAAAAGGTACTATTCTTGAAGTGATATTCCACTCCTTAAGGTATGATTATAAACTATGTATGGTCCAAAAAAAAAGTCTGCTAGGTTGAAAATCTTAAAAGAGGCGGCCCAGGCAAAAATTTGGACACAAAAAATATTATTTCCACAGAACTACGTTGTGACTTGATCCTCTTCATTGATGTACGTAGGCACTTAGAATTATATTCTGAGTTCAGTTGCATGAGTGTCAAAACCCATATGTTCTTGCTTGATCTATTACATGAATATTGAGGTTATGTACTCTCTCATCGAACTTCTGACTTGTATCAAATGGTGGTTGCTCGATGGGGGCAAACCCCTTTGAAATTGAGCTTCTTTAACAAAAGTTAAAGTCTTCAAATTCTTCAAGTCTACAAGTTAGAGTCTCAAATCCACCAAGTTTGCAAGGTTAAGTCTTCAAATTCCTCAAGTCTGCAAATTGGACTCTCAAATCAATCAAGTTCGCACATTCAAGTCTTCTAGTCTACAAGTTGAGGTCTCAAATTAAAAAAGTATGTTGAAGTCTTCAAAATTCTCCAAGCTTGTGATTTGAAGTCTAAAATTGACCAAGTCTGTGTTGAAGTCTTCAAATCATTTAAGTATGCAAGTTAAAGTCTTTAAATTCTCCAAATATACAAATTAAAGTTTGCAAAATTCTTCAAGTCTACGGGTTGAAGTCTCAAATTACCAGGTCCATAATTTGAAGTCTTCAAATCCTCCACGTCTTCAAGTTGAAGTTTGGAATCCACCCTAGTTGCAAAGTTGAGTTCTTCAAAGCCACTAAGTATGTGAACTTCATAAAATATTCTAAGTCTGCAAAGTTGAAGTCTTCAAATAGAAGTTTTAGATCCATCATGCCTGCAAAATGTCAAGTTTGAAAATTGAAGTCTTTAAGTCGTGACCTTCCTTAAGGCAGGAATGCGTATCCATTCTTTTTCACCATTTAGAATACCATAAAATTACCTTTTCTAGGGAGGGGATGCGTATTCATACATTTGCGCCTTCAGAATATCATAAAATTATCTTTCTTAGGGAGGGAATGTGTATCCATCCCTTTGCGCCTTCAGAATACCATGAAATTACCTTTCTTAAGGCGGAAATGTGCATCCATTCCTTTACGCCATAAGAATACCTTCAAATTACCTTTATTAGGGCGGGAATGTGTATCCATACCTTTGTGCTGTAAGAATACCATAAAATTATCTTTCTTAGGACTGGGTTGTGTATCCATCCCTTTGCGCCGTAAGAATACCATAAAATTACCTTTTGTAGGGAGGGGATGCATATCCATCCCTTTGCGCCTTTAGAATACCATAATATTACTCTTTTTAGGGTGGAGATGCGTGTCCATCCCTTTACGCCAAAAGATTATCTTTAAAATACCTTTCTTAAAGTGGAGACAAGTATACATCCCTTTGCGTCGTAAAATTACCTCTAAATTTCCATGCCTTAAGGTGGAAAAAACTTGTCCCTTTACACCTTAAGCTGGTCTTTTATGAATTTACAATCAAAGGATCTTTATATTTCCATGCTTAAGGTGGACAAAATTTGTCCCTTTTCACCTAAGGTTGGCCTTTTCACGGGTTTATTCTTAATAGGATATCTAAATTTTCAAGCCTTAAGGTGGAAAAATATTTTCCCTTTGCACCTTAAGCTGGTCTTTTATGGATTTACTCTTAAAGGATCTCTATATTTTCATGTCTTAAGGTGGAAAAAAATTGTCCCTTTGCACCTTAAGCTGGATCTTTTATGGGTTTATCTATTAAAGGATCTCTATATTTTCATGCCTTAAGGTGGACAAAATTTACCCCTTTGCACGTTAAGCTGGCCTTTTTACGGACATAAAATTATTTTTCTTAGTGCAAGGATGAGTATTCATCTCCTTGCATTGTAAGGTTTCCTTCTTCATGGATCATCCTTTGAATCCTATCTACAAAAGAAGGGGGAGGGGAAATACAAGACAAATAAAATACAAGTAGAGAAAAGATTGTTACCTATCAAGACATTTCAGACTTGAAAGCCATGCTAGACTAGCTAGTCTATACTTGAGACGAGATTTTTCTTGATGAGAATGAAGCCATTGAAGTCTAGTTTCTAGCTATTACAACCCTTTTTTGTAACGACGTTCCGACATCAAGATATAGAATATTTTGTGAAGCAACAAAAATCTAAAATTTTCAGCATGACAAAATTTAAAGTTAAACTTCAAAAAATTTTCTAGTATAATATTGAAGGAGTTTAAATATAAATTTTGGATATGTTGTAGGAGTTCGTATCTATTTTATTTAAAATTAAGCAAATTGCAATTTCAATAATTTTACATTGAGATACAATTCTTTGATCCCTTCACGCAAATCTGGAATTGTTGGTGCGCCAAACTCTAAAGATGATTTCATAATAATATCTGGAACACTTCCGAAGGTATTAAATTTTGAATTTCGGATATGCTGTAGAAATTTGTGTCTAGATTCAGAATAATCAAGAGGCTTGTGGTTTCTTCATTCCTACATTAAGATACAAGAGTTTTAGTAAAGTCGCACAAATCTAAAATTTTCAGCATGGCAGAATCTAGAGCTAACTTCAAAAATTATCTAGAACGTTCATGAAGATATTAAATTCTCAATTTTGGATATGTTGTATATTGAGAAGTCTAGTTTCTATAATATCAAGCCTCTCATTGAATGTCCAATACTAATTGAATGTCCTGATTGTAGTAGAGTAAGAAAAGAGAAGGCGGTGAACTCCTTAACCTAGACTAATTGTAATCCTTTGGCTAGGACTATGGGAAGAATAAAAGAAAAATTGGAAATTTGGTGTATTATTTCCATGTCGGTTTATTCCTTGATATGGAACTAAGGTCACCCCTTTCTTCCTTAATTATTATTGGTTAAGGATGATAAAAAAGTGACAGGTGGTGTCACGTGAATAAAAGAAAAAGGGGTGTAAAGTCACACT
The DNA here is from genome assembly GCF_947179165.1 of Solanum dulcamara. NCBI lineage: Eukaryota > Viridiplantae > Streptophyta > Magnoliopsida > Solanales > Solanaceae > Solanum > Solanum dulcamara. The sequence goes on along the minus strand of NC_077247.1, from coordinate 15,208,467 downwards.
TTCTATTTCAATCATTTTGGAGTAATGTATATATAGTAAATGTATTCATGGTGCATATATGACATACAAATTCATCGTATAATTAATACTTCAGGTCCGGTCTTTAAAATATTAAAATATCTCGACAAGATTTGAAGTAGAGGGCATTTGTAATCATTTAAAATTTATTAAATATAAATTTATAAATGATCTAAATTATATGAAATTTAAGATATATTAGTCCAAATAAATATTGTGGATTAATTATTTAAATCCAATAAATATGGATTTAATTAAAGTCCAAGCCCACTTTATTAAGCCTAATATCATCTTATTCTAGAGGCCTATTTTGATGGCACGTGTCAAGTGATGTATCATGCCAAGTCAAACAAATAAGTCAATAGGATCATGCCATGTGTTAAAATGACAAGCCCATTTGCTAAAGCCTAATATGCTATCACGTAAATCTGATTGGTCGAAGGGAAACCTTTTCTTATCACAACTCCTATATTCTACAACTATAAATAGGGGTCCTCATAATTCAGAAAAGACATCAAAATTCTAACAAAAAGCCAGAGAGAGCTCGTGGATCAAACGCCGCAGATTTCTCTACAAGCTACAAGTTCAAGAATTCAAGATCAAGTTCATCAAGTTCAAGAACAACTCAAGATCAAGACCATCAGATTCAAGAACAAGCCCAAAATCCCTTGAATTCAAGTACAAATCAAGATCAAGTTCAAGTGAAGATCAAGATCAAGTTCAAGAACAAGTGAAGATCAAGACCAAGTTCAAGGACAAGTGAAGATCAAATTCATCAAATCAAGATCAAGACGACAAGATTCAAGATCAAGCCCAAAAACCCTTGAATTCAAGTACAAGTCAAGATCAAATCCATCAAGTTCAACCAAATTCAAAATCACGCTCAAGAGCCCTTGAATTTATATTTGAAAAGATGAATCAGATGATACATAGAGATTGTAACACTCATATTCAAAAATCAAATACTACGATTGTCGCGATATTTTCCGATCCGTTCTTGATTATTATTTTCTCGACACGAATTTTATTGTCTACAATAGTCTCCTATAATTGATAAGAAAAAAGGGTCATGAACATTGTTGTGAACATTTAATCTTCAATCAGGGTTGTGTCAAGTCCAGTTCTTGGCTTACTTTAAGGATAATATGATTATAAACATATAAAGATATGTAAAAGTAAGAAAAGAGGAGAAAATAAAAGTTGAAAAATGAAGCAATAGCATTATTTCACCCTAAAAAATATCTAATTTCGAAAATGCAAAATTCATGTAGCATAAAGAAACAAACAAAAACAACAAAGAAAAATAACATCTTACCAATAAAAATAGAAAAGATCTGAAAAGGGAATAAAAGAAAGCTTTGAACTTGTTAATCAAAAGAATATCATCAAAATGGGAAGAGAGAATCCAAACAATAATATCTTTCCTTGGCCTTTTCTTTCGATTATTATTATTATTATGTGGGCAAGCTTTCGACTATCATCCAAACTTTACCACAATATTTTTTATACTCGTCCACAAAGGAGATTTTGGCATATTACAATTTTGAAAACGTGAGTGGGGGAATGAGTTGTTAACTGTACTAATTAACCACCCTTAAATTTTAATCTAAATTTAAACTTACAATGAAAATTAATTTTAAAAACTGTTTTATATTTCTATTATGGTTTTAAATTGTAATTTATTATTGTTTAAATTACTAAAAAGGCAAACAATTAATTAGTCAAAAACTAACGAATTAAGAAGCATCCTTCTTTTTTTTTATGTTTCTAATTTATTTTTTTGAATTTTAAAATCTATATCAATATATAATTAAAAGGATGACACTTGAAAGTCCACAAAATTAGACCCTGAAACTGAAATTTAGGTGTAGCAACGTTTGTGATTTTTATTTTTTTATTTTTTATTTTTAATATTTTCAAATTTCAAATTTTTTGATTTAAAATTTAAAAACCGCAGACAATTAACATTGAAGGATGCTAACTGCCTACAAAATAAAACAATAGTATTCCCTTAATAAAAGATAATTGGAAAAATATAGAGATAAGTTTTAAAATTGTTAATTTTAAAAAATGCTTTAACTTTTTCTTAACTTTTTATTTATTATTTAAAATAATTACAGATTATTTCTTTTGAAATGATCTTATTATATTCTGTTTGATCCTTCAAATACGTATGAATTAGGATCATTTTTTTACCGTATATAAATTCAATTAATTGTCATTGTAATTTAATATTTAGTCTAACTGATTACTACGTGAGGTTATTTATTTGAAGATAAATATCCGAAAGTAGTTTATCCCTGTATTATACTTTTTAGAAAATTGTTCCTAAATTATTGGCACAGACTAACCATGACTCCACTCAAAAGAAGAAAACAAATAATTTAAACTCATTATTTTATCATCTCAAATAATTATAAAAAAAAATTAATTTTTTTAATAAAAACGTGCAATGTGTAAGTAGACTATTTGATTATGAATAGTACATATTCTTTTAGTAAACATATTAATTATGACTTTAATAGATAAATCTATATAAATAAATTATTGAATAATAAATAAAAACCTCTTTTCCTCTCACTCGCGGATAATGACCCCTTATTAAAAGTGCAATTATAACTTGATGTAACTTCTTAAATTAATTTTTATAATTCATAAATTCTGTTTTTGGTGGTGGAAGTTTTAAAACTGCCTATTTAAATTCTAATTGTAATTTTAAAAATATACTTTTATGAAAAATAAATAAATATGGTAATTTAGTTAGTTACTCAATTTTTATATCCATTTTTATTTAAATAAAGAATTTAAAGTTTTTTAAATTTTTAATTTTTAAACAGATCATTTAATTTTATTTTTGATTTATATCACGTTAATTTTAAGTAATTATTTTAAAAAAATTGTTTTTGAATTTATTATAATTAAAAATTACAAATTACAAATAATTGATTTTAATTAATAATAATTACAGTTTTTTTTTGGTGGTGCTGAGACGCTTTTGCCTATCCTATCATGACATGTGTCTTTTTTTTCAAATTACGTAATTAAAATTTTTATTTGTTCTTATTTAAAATATGAAATTATGAGGAAAATTGTGGCACTGTTTGCTTCTCCCATTATATATAGATAGATAAACCAATTAACTATTTAACTTGAAATTATTTAATTTAGGTAAGAAATCATAATATTTAACACTTCTATATATTAATTAGAATTTTATCTCATTTAAAAAATAATTTATACAATTCTATTTAAGTAATATTTTGGATCAAAATTAGCAAGAATGATTTTTGTTCTTATTTTGATGATTTTGATTCGAGTCGTTTTCTTGCGTTCATTATCATTATCCTTTATGTCATTCTTTATTTCTTTTAGTTAATGGCTTTAAAGATTATATATGAATTACCGTAGAGCAACAATTGACAATGAATTCTCCCTTTTTGATAATTATTGTTGTTTTTCTTTCGGTTGAAAATTTTTGATCGAAAAATTGGATGAAACAATCATGTTGTCGCTGAATGAAGTTGCCCAAAAAAAAATCAAAGGTTTATCACTTTTTTTTTTCTTGCTTTCTTTAAGTGTGACTTAGTTTTAATTATGTTATTTAACTATATTTTGATATATTATTCGTTGGTATAATAGTTGATCTTTAATTAAACTAAACCTATAAATTAGGGTAATAATCGTCTCTTTCAATTTGGAGTCACTAATTAAGTTTGAAGGTTGATCAAGTACGTTATTCGTTGTAAATACAATGATAATTTTACCACTCTTTAAATATGATAAATTCAATATTTTAAAACTGCATTGAGAAATAACTATAGTTAATAATAAGGATAATTAGGAACTGAGTGATAGTAATTCTTTGATTATCTAAACTAAACAAGTAAGAGTGAACATTGATTTTAATATAGTAAACAAGTAAAAGTAAAACGCACCCCAAGGGACATTGAGGACTTGACTAATATTTAGAAATTCAACTATATTAATCATATATTTAATTTTTTTGTATAGAAGTAATTTTTCTTACTAAATAACATAAGTTAGGAAAACTAATATATAATCCTAATTATTAGGGACGTGCACTATTAGCTTGCCTTTTTGAGAACTACTACATATTAATTTAAGACTTCTGCTCAAAGATACAATATATTTGGAAAATTTGTTAAAATGTAATTATTAATGAAATTTCATTTCTACTAAAATTGAGTCCAACTAGATTTCTAATGAATAATTGACGAACTAAACATATTCTTGATCAAATTGAATAGATTAAAACTTCTATACAAAGACAACTCTTACATTAAATATACTGAGTGATGTGGCAATAATTTATTACAAAAGAACATACGTAAAATTAACGAGGAGCATGTCTTTAAATACACTTTTTATTTAAAAATTTTACATTAATTTTGTACTTAATAATATAACATACACATGTTGACACCCAATTTTGACCCTCCACAACCCAAATTAATTATCGAGCTTCTTCAATTTTAAATAATTTAAAGTAATTATTTTATATAATTAGTGTCTTTTATGTATATATTCGAAAATGAACTCTAAAAGATTTTCGTTTTATTAATTATTTTGTAAATCAGCAAGCTTATATTTTTGAATTCATTAGTTCATAATTAAGAAGCTTGTTAATTAATTAATGTTAATTCATCCTGTTTAAATTTTAGCCAAATTCTTATTAAATTCATTTTGGAATAAATTCTTAATTCTATTGGCTATAATTGAGATCCAAATATAATCAATATTTTCCCCAACCTTAAAATTTCTTTCAGGTGTTTTACGAGACACATTTTACGTGAATATCCAAGGGGGAGTGTTAAAGAACAAATGGACTAATGGATTGTCCACTTGAAATATTTATGGATTGTCCACTTGAAATATTTGTGGATTGTCCATTTGAAATATTTATGTAGATTGTCCACTTGAAATATTTGTTTAATTTAAGTGATATTTTACTTTATCTTTTTTTGGCTATAAATAAGCCATCATTTGCAATGTAAGAAACATACAAAAAATAGAAGAAAATTTCTACTACTCTCTCTATATTAATACTTTCTACTTGATGATGCTATAATTGAAGGAAATACAGCATCAAGTCAGGATAAAGCAAAGGCTATGATTTTCCTTCGTCATCATCTAGATGAAAGCCTGAAAATAGAATACTTGACAGTGAAAGATTCACTTGAATTGTGGAAAGACTTAAAAGGGAGGTATGACCATCCTAGGGCAACGGTATTGCCCAGGGCTCGTTATGAGTGGATGCATTTATGATTTCAAGATTTTAAAACTGTAATTGTGTATAATTCTGCTGTATTTAGAATAACTTCCCAATTAAAATTATGTGGGGAAACTATAAATGATGAGGACATGTTAGAAAAGACACTAACTACTTTTCATGCCTTTAATGTAATATTACAGCAGCAATACCGTGAAAAGGGTTTTAAAAAATATTCTGAATTGATCTCATACCTTCTAGTGGCTGAGCAACATAATGCCCTTTTAATGAAAAATCATGAAGCCCGTCCCACTGGAACTGCTCCGTTATCAGAGGCAAATATGGTAAAAGCACATGGCCAATCTGAAAGAAGACAAAATAAAAATTATGGCCACAATAATGTACGTGGACGTGGCAATGACAGAAGACGATTTAATAATCGTCATGGTGGTGGTCAACATAAAAGAGAGAACAATATCAGTTCTCAAAATGGCCCTTCAAGAAGTAACTGTCATCGTTGTGGCATGAAAGGCCACTGGAAAAATGAATGTCAGACGCCTGAGCATTTTGTAAGACTTTATCAAAATTCTTTCAAAATAAAGGCAAATAGAGGTGGTGCCTCTTCTTCAAATGCCCGGATAGAGTCACACTTGGCGTTCGAAAATAATGCTAAGGCAATGCCTTTGAATAATGATAATATTGAAGCAAATCTGGCTTTAAGGGATGATGAATTTAATGACCTCAATGATATTACTCATTTGGAGGTTGAAGATTTTTTTTAAGGATCTTAATTGATGTTTAATTTCATGTTTTTCAATATGTTTTCATTTTTATGTACTTTGAATTATTGTGGTTTTACGTTTATGTATTTTTAAAAAAAATCAGGGCCACATTTTTATGATAATTGTATATTGTTTATTACATTATACTATTTTACAATGTTGTAGTTAATTACTATTAGTGTGCTATTATTTAATCTTAATATCATATTGTTACTAAAAATAATATTCGCCTTATTTAATGTCATTGTACTAATTTTTTATTCTTTTTGATGTTTTAGACATTAATAATATATAATGATTGTATTATTTTTGCCAATAAACAAATTATCTATACATGATGAATAATATTATATTAATGTTTTATAATTTTATTTATTTTATATTTGTTTTAACACTTATGTATAATATTTATTTAAGGTTAATAAGTATATTCTGCCATAAATATTTTTGAATTCTAAGTTCCTTAAAATAATTCACTAGTAAATTATTAATTTATATAAAATTATATTTATTATTAACGTGTTACACCTTAGTTTGTTAATTCTTATAATTTGGTATGTTAGGTTCATATTATTAATCATTTTTTCTGTGTTACAAATTCATTACAATATAATTCCATAAACTAAATTATTGTAATATTCATCATAATTGAATCCTATAATTTTTAAAAATTCTAAATTACCATAATTTAACTTTAAAAGGGACTTATGTTTTTCTAGCAAAATTGTTACTTATTTTATTTTTTACAATGCATTTTTATTTTATGAAGATAAATAAATTTCTCAGTCTTCAATTGGATTCAAGATGAATAATGGATATATGTGTCTTTTCGATAGTGCCACAACTCATATGATATTAAAAGAAAATAAATATTTTTGTCATTTGATTATGAAAAAGGCCTATGTCAATACAATATCTGGTAGTACAAAATTGATTGAAGGCTCTGGAAAAATGGCATTATTACTACCTGGAGGAACGATATTTGTAATTGATAATGCATTGTATTGTAGTAAGTCTCAAAGAAACTTGTTAAGTTTCAAGGTTATTCGCCAAAATAGCTATCATATTGAGACTGCAAATGAAGGAAAGGTTGAATACCTTTATATTACTACAATAAATATAGAGAAGAAAATTGTGCACGAAAAATTACCTGCACTTTCTTCTAGGTTGTACCATACAAATATTGGTACTGTTGAATCACATGCCATAGTAAATAAAAGGTTTACTGATTCTAATAATTTTATCATTTGGCATGACCGGTTGGGCCATCCCGGTTATAATATGATGCGCAGAATTATTGAGAATTCACATGGACACACTTTGAAAAATCAGAAAATTCTTCAATCTAAGGAATTCTCTTGTGTTGCTTGTTTCCAAGGAAAACTGATTATCAAACCATCAACAACTAAGGTTGGGATTGAATCCCCTGCGTTTCTGGAACATATACAGGGTGATATATGTGGGCCAATTCACTCTTTATATGGACCATTTAAATATTATATGGCCTTGATAGATGCATCTACAAGATGGTCATATGTGTACTTATTATCAACTCGCAACATGGCTTTTGCGAGATTGTTAGCTCAAATTATAAGATTAACAGCACAATTTCCAGATTATGCAATAAAGACAATTCGTCTTGATAATGCTGGTGAATTCACATCTCAATCATTTAATGATTATTGTATGTTGGTTGGAATAAAAGTTGAGCATCCGGTCGCTCATGTCCATACTCAAAATGGTCTAGCAGAATCATTGATTAAACACCTCCAATTGATAGCTAGACCATTGCTAATGAGGAAAAAACTTCCTATTTCAGTATGGGAGCATGCTATTTTGCATGCAGCAGCACTTGTGCGCATAAGGCCAACAATTTATCATGAATTTTCCCCATTACAGTTGACGTTTGGAAGGGAGCCAAATATATCTCATCTTAGAATATTTAGCTATGCGGTATATGTCCCAATTGCTCCACTGCACCGCACAAAGATGGGTACCCAAAGAAGGTTGAGAATATATGTTGGGTATGAATCTCCTTCTATTATAAAATATCTGGAACCTTGACTGGAGATTTATTTACGGCAAGATTCGCTGATTGTCATTTTGATGAATCAGTATACCCAATATTAGGAGGAGAACATAAGCAGTTGAAAAATGAGATAGATTGGAATTCAATGTCACTATGTCATTTAGATCCTCGAACAAATCAATGTAAGCAAGAAGTTCAAAAGATGATTTATTTATAGAATATTACAAATCAACTACTGGATGCATTTACTAACCTTCCACGGGTTACTAAATCTTATATCCCAGCTGCTAATGCTCAAGTTTGAGTTGATGTCCCGGTAGGACAACTTGTTCAGGCAAATGACTCTAGGCCACGCTTAAAACGTGGAAGACCATTTGATTCCAAAGATAAAAATCCCCAAAAAAGGAAAGGAATAAATGATCAAGATGATCATAATTTAGAGGAAAGTTCTCAAGAATAGCCTAGAGACACAACAAATGGTGATACCACCAAGGAGGTCCAAGTACCTGAAAATAATGAGAATGAAGAAATCTCAATAAGTTATGTCTCGACAGGAAAATGGTGGAACTGAAATGATATTGTGGTCGATAATATTTTTGCTTATAATCTTGCCATTGAAATAATGCAACAAGATAAGGATCTTGAACCAAAATCTATCGATGAATGCAGACAGAGAAATAATTGGCCAAGATGGAAGGATGCAATTTAAGCAGAGTTAACTTCACTTGAAAAACGTGAAGTTTTTGGATCAATAGTTCGAACACATGAAGGTGTCAAGTCAGTAGGGTACAAATAGATTTTTGTACGTAAATGAAATAAAAAGGGTGAAGTCGTAAGATATAAAGCACGACTTGTAGCCCAAGGATTTTCGCAAAGACCTGACATTGACTATATGGAAACATATTCCCCTGTGGTGGATGCAATTACTTTCAGGTAGCTAATGAATTTGGTAGTTCATGAAAAGCTTGAAATGCACTTAATAGATGTGGTCACTACCTATTTATATGGCTCATTGGACCACGACATTTTTATGAAAATTTCCGAAGGGTTCAAAGTGCCTGAAGCATACAAGGATTCTCAAAACAATTGCTCAATAAAGCTTCCAAAATCCTTGTACGGGTTGAAACAATCAGGGCGAATGTGGACAACCGTCTTAGTGAATATTTGCTAAAAGAAGGATATAAAAATGATCCAATGTGCCCTTGTGTCTTTATGAGAAGGTATGGATCTGAATTTGTCATAATAGCAGTATATGTTGATGATTTGAATATTATTGGAACTCCAGAAGAACTTTCAAAGGCAGTAAAATATCTGAAAAAGGAGTTTGAAATGAAAGACCTTGGAAATACAATTTTATCTTGGTCTACAAATAGAACATTTTACAAATGGCATATTTGTCCATCAGTCAACATATACTGAAAATATTTTAAAGAGGTTTTATATGGATAAAGCACATCCATTGAGTACCCAATAGTTGTGAGATATTTTGATATTAATAAAGATCCATTTCGACCTTATGAAAATGATGAAGAACTTATTGGTGCTGAAATACCATACCTTAGTGCAATTGGTATATTAATGTATCTTGCCAACAATTCTAGACCAGATATAGCTTTCTTAGTAAACTTGTTAGCAAGATTTAGTTCTTCTCCAATACGAAGACACTGGAATGGAATTAAGCATATATTTAGATACCTTTGAGGTACCATTGATATGGGATTGTTTTACTCAAATGATTCCACGTCACAATTGATTAGTTACACAGATATGGGATATTTATCTGATCCCCATAAAGGGCGTTCGCAAACAAGCTATTTATTTACATGTGGTGGTACAGCTATATCATGGCGTTCAACAAAGCAAACTATGGTTGCCACTTCCTCAAATCATGCAGAGATAATAGCCATTCATGAAGCAAGTCGAGAATGTGTTTGGTTAAGATCAATAACTCAACACATTCAAGAAACATGGGCTTTTCTTTGACAAAAGATGCTTCAACAATTTTGTATGAAGACAATGCTGCATGTATAGCTAAACTGAAGAGAGGATACATCAAAGGAGACAGAACAAAACATATTTCACCAAAATTCGTTTTCACTCATGATCTTCAAAAGAAGGGTGAAATAGATGTCTAACAAATTCGTTCAAGTGACAATTTGGCAGATATGTTCACCAAAGCATTGCCAACTTCAACCTTTGAGAAAATGAGATACAAAATTGGAATGCGTCATCTTCGAGATATTAAGTGATATTTTCATCAGGGGGAGCAAAATACGCGCTGTACTCTTTTTTCCTTAGTCAAAGTTTTGTCCCACTGGGTTTTTCTGATAAGGTTTTTAATGAGGCAGCACTCAAGGCGTATTACCAGATGTGTGTACTCTTTTTCCTTCACTAGGCTTTTTCCCATTGGGTTTTTCCTAGTAAGGTTTTAACGAGACACATTTCACGTGAACATCCAAGGGGGAGTGTTAAAGAACAAATTGACTAATGGATTGTCCACTTGAAATATTTGTGGATTGTCCACTTGAAATATTTGTGGATTGTTCATTTGAAATATTTGTTTGGATTGTCCACTTGAAATATTTGTTTAATTTAAGTGGTATTTTACTTCATCTTTTTTTGGCTATAAATAAGCCATCATTTGTAATGTAAGAAACACACAAAAAATAGAAGAAAATTTCTACTAGTCTCTCTATATTACTACTTTCTCTATATTTTCTTGCTTTTCTTCCTTTATAAAATTGTCAAGTTAGTTAATTTATAATATCAGGTCATTATTGGCCCAAACTTTGAGCCTATTCTTTTTTTCCCTTAATTCCAATCCAATTCAACAACAATACCCAAAACCCAACTACAATTCCTACTACTGCAACATACTTACACCTATACAATTTTCTATTACTACACAACAACATTACATATAACAACAATACCCAATTCCTATACTACTACAATCCAGCAACACTTGGCAAACCATCACCATCCCACCCCAATTTTCCTTGCCAACAATACAACACTATACAACATATATCACCAATACTGTAAAGCCCACCGCCCAAACCCTTCAATTCATTCATTCACTCAACTTTCAACACACAGAACAACATACAAACAAAAAGCCTATTCCTACGCATTCAACACTATACAATTCCCCAAAACATCACAGCCAAGCCCAATCTCAATTCCTTTAGTTCCCAATCTAATTCAACATATACTCCTATGTCAACAAAAAATAAGAATGCATACAATACATACAATTCCAGTACATACCACGTACACCTCACCCCCTATACGTCATCTTCCCCATAACCATTCCTCGACAATTCGTACAATACCTGAGTCCCACTCCCCCCGTCCTTTCAATCTAGGTGTCATCATCTTACACCCCTTCTTTGTCCTTCTCCGAAGACCAGATGCTCCTAATTGATTTCCCATTGGGAATTTGTTAGAAGTGGTATCAATTCTTGAGCTGTTAACCTTATCTAAGCGTAATGACCCTAAAGGTCATTTTTGAAAATTTTTATAAAAAGACTAGTTTATCCCTTTTGATAGTTTTTTCGAGTCATATTTGTTTGATATCTGATGTCGGTTTTGTAATTTTCTTGAAAAATTGAGATTTTTGATAAACTTTCAGTTTTAGAGGTTTAAAATGACTCAAAAGTGGTATTTGAGGTCATTCAGAGTTTCGAGTCTCAAAGTAGAATTTCATTGATTCCATCAGTTTTAAAAAGTTAAAATTGATCTTGAAGAGTTGACGGAATCACATTTGGGGTCATATGGTGGATTTGAGGTGTTATGTTGGAAATATTTGAGTTTTTGACCATAGGTTTGATTTTGGTCAATATTTGGGGATCGAATGCTTGAAATTAAATTTCGATGACTCGTTTAGATTCGGAGGATGATTTTAGGCCTAAGGAGAGTTCCTATGTATTTTTCAGATGCTTCGAGGGAATTTTGGTCATTTGAGGCATAAAATTGATTTAGTTGCGACTTTTTGGTTTTCGGGTCAAGGAGATCTCAAAATCGAATTTCAATGATTTTGTTGAGTCCAAAATATCGAATTTAGTAGAGTTGCATAAATGGTTTGTGTATACAGGATTCCGATCGAATCCCGAGGATCATTTAGAGAATTTGAGACTTGAACTAATTTTTGGTTTTTCTTTGTTCTGGTGACTAACGCAAACCTCTTTGCGATCGCGAAGAGTGTTGGTCGCGATCGCGTGGTTGACCCATTCAGTGCTTCGCGATCGCGTGAAACTAATCGCGATCACGAGGGTCACTTTAATGAAGTTGACGTGTTGACTCTCCGCGATTGCGGGATTTGTTCATCGCAATCGCGAAGGGTTATAAATCCCTGAAACAATGTTTTCTCCAAAAAGGTAGAAAATGTCATTTTTACTCCATTTTTGAAGTTGGACCTTTCAGTGTTTTCTCCAAAAAATGGAAAATATCATTTTTACTCCATTTTTGAAGTTGGAGCTCGTTAAGGACGATTTTTGGAGAAAATTTTCTTGTGGAAACTTCGTGGGTAAGTTGTTTTGACTCATTTCTACCATTACCTATTGATTATTTCGGTTTTCTAGCATGATATTGTGGTTTTTGAAATGGAGAAATTGGGATTTTCAAGAACTGCATTAGTTTCAATATTTTGAGGATTGTGAGATCGTTTTAAGTCCAAACCACTTCCGTTTTCGCTAGTAAATTCCAAATATCTTGAGGAGGTAGTTCATGTAAAGATTTCTAGAATTTTCTGCTCATTTTTGAAATCAGGTTTGTTGGACATTTTGAGTCAATTTTGGCCCGGTTTTAAAATATGATTTGGATATTGTTGGTTCTGTATTTTGATTGGGAATTTGAATTTGCATAGATTGTGGTGATTTGGAGTGCATTCGAAAGGAAAAGGCTCATGTGGATTGATCGATCGCGTATTGGCTAAAGCAAGTACACTATTAAAACTCTATAAATCTCTTAGAATTTCCGAATATCCCATTGTATATATGTTGGGGCATAACGGGGATGAGGTTACGAGTTTAATTGTGATATGAACTAATATAAAATGAATTGATGGGGTTAATAAAACACGATGTGTGATATTAGTGAGTATTGAAAATTACATTCCGTAATCTAGATATCTATGTGTATTTGATGAAATACTTAACAGTCTAATTATGATTGTGGTTTGTCTGAATTGATTATTCCTCATTACTCATGTGAGCATGTTGTTTGCATTGGTTCTGAAATACTATGATGAGAGGTATATGATTGTGAGACCGAGGTCATTTCCGATTAGAGATATGATATGTGCAAGGTCATTTCTAGTGAGACATTGATAGGTCGAGGTCATTTCTAGTGGAATTATATTTCCGAGGTCATTTCCAATGAGATTATATTGTTGAGGTCATTTTCGGCGGGATTATATTATCGAGGTCATTTCTGATGGGATTACATCGCCAAAGTCATTTTTGGCAAGGTTATGGGACTGAGGTCATTCCCGGTCAGAGATTATGAGAAAGAGGTCATTTCTCACGCTCCGAGAGGATACCCTAAGCATGACGACACTCAGAAACCATCTCTAGCCTCTGAGAGAACCACTTGATCTCATCACTCATTCATTCATCAGCGGAAGACTTAAGTGAAAATAAGAATACTTATGTGGGCTCGCATCATCAACATCAAAGGAAAGAAATAATCCTTAGAAGAAGTAGTTTCAAAGGAGAACTACTCCAATTACATCATCAAACTTTGTCTACGAAGCCTCTAACACTGTCAGACAGTGCCGATGACATGCCCATGGCTACCTCAAACGAAATATAATACTCAACAATAATAAAAGGATAAAGAATTCCTCCGAATACAAGAAGAACTCACCAAATAGCTGAAAAGTAATGATCTTCAATGATGCATGTGTTGAGGATCTCTAACACATGTATTTGCATCATAAAATGATGCAGGTCGAATGAAGTCAATACATGGAATGTACGAATATCTAAAATAGCAGGAAAGTAAGAACAAATATCAAGAAACTCCTCTCAGAAAGACTCAGCTTAGAACTCAACATCATCTCAACATCAATATGTAATGCAAGTTTAAAAATAATAATAATAAGCAATGCTTACTCAGTTAGAGTTTCTCTAACTGCCAACCATTACTTATGAGCTAGTGATGATACAATGAGGCGATGTCATTTCCACATCCATCTAATACCTTGACAGGGTAAAGGACATTACCATCTTGGATGCAATCATCAAAGTCCTCTTTTTGGAACTTAAGAGGCATAACCTCCATCCTACACTGGCTACATAGTTCTGGGGTTTGAGTCAATTAAACTCTTACCCAACTCGGTGCTCAATAATACTCCTAAAATATGTGCTCATATTAATTTCATCATCTAGTCTTATTGGACTTTTATTTAAAATGTCAAACTCATGTCATTACCTCTTCATCAATCATTATACTTCAAAACATCATTTACATATCATCAAAACATCTTGCTCAAAACATCATTTCATCCAAAGAATTAAATTCATTTAATCTCAATTCTTTTTCTCTTTCAAAACTCTTATATATATATATATATATATATAGTATTAATTCAAAACACTCTTTTTGTCAATGAATATTAAAAGCCAATATATTTACTCAAAACACGCGTAAAAATATTCATGAACATCAAATTAATTAGGGTTAATGAGAAAGTATCCACGAACAATAATTTTAATAACATGAGAGATAAAAATAATAATAATAATCTCAATGCATAAATATATCTAATTTAATAAAAAAAGAATTAACTCATTTAGAATTCAAGAATTGGGTAAAACTCAACTATAACTCAATTATGATGAATTTAAATATTGGGCGCATGAACGAAATCAATCAAATGCTATGAATAGCCTTACATACCTGAAATCTGAAGCTTTACTTCGAATTGCAGAATTCAATGAACACATTGAACCCCTAGCCTTTTCTCCTCGCCGTAGCATTTTGTGTATTACCCGAAGTATAAAAGTCACCAGAATAGTATTTCTACACTACTAAAAACTAAAACTATATTTGACAATGAGTAAAGAAGTGTATAGAGAGAAGAGTTGTTTGAGATAGCTTGATGAATAAAATGAGGAAATAAGATGGGTATTTATAGGTGTGGAGGAGAGACCTAACAATAAATAAAAATAATTACAAAAAATGATCTTGAAAATTCAATGAAGGACTGTGATATCATGGGTGATGTCAAATGGAGGACTATTGATGTCATGGGTGATGTCAAATGGATCTAGATCTTTCAATGGTTGGTGAGATGAACTTTCTTTTAACGAAATAATCTTTTTTGGAGCTGTGTTTGAATAAGATAAATTCCTCATTAGGATTTGGTGTCTCATATGAATTTTAGCTTTAGAAGTATACTTTCATGTCATTCAAAAATCAACCAATTTGGAGCATCTTATAGTGAGATATGATTTTTCTTCTACAAACACTCTATTTTGTCACAACACCATGTCTTGCAAAATTAATTTATTTGACCTACTTAACCTACGAATCATAAGATATGATCTTCACAAAAGTTGTAGGTAATGATGTTGAGGTTATTCATAAATTTGATTCACCTAATTTGGACCATCCTAAGAAATTTTATGCCAAAGATACAGAAGCAGTATCATTTTCATCAAGAATTGAAATACCACATACAACATTTTAGGGGGTGTTACAATATCTCCCCCTTGGGATCATTCATCCTCGAATGAAGATGAAACTAGGAGACATCAAGAATGAATATCATCAGGACATCAATTTCTCAAAAACTCTGATACTCAAATGCTCAAACAACACATACTCAAATAGTCAATGACTCAAATTCAAGAATACACATCGACTCATAGGTAGAAGTAAGGAATATTACCTTGAACATCATCATCGGAAGACACAAATATATAAGGGTATTTATCCTTCATATCTTCTTCAACTTCCTATGTAGCCTATTCAACAAATTGATTTTGCCATAGGACTTTGACATATGCTACTTCCTTATTTCTTAATTTGCGAACCTGGCGATCAAGCATCTGACCTGGAATCTCTTCATAACTCAAACTCTCTTTCACCCCAATGCTCTTAGTCGGGACAATAAGTGAATAATCTCTTAAACACTTCTTAAGCATAGATATGTGAAACACGGGATGAATAGATGCTAACTCTAGGGGCAACTCCAACTCATAGGCTATGTTACCAACCCTCTTCACAATCTAAGAAGGACCAATGTAGCGGGGACTAATCTTTCCCTTTTTTCCAAATCTCATCACACCCTTCATGGGTGAAACTTTCAAGTATATCCAATCATACGCTTCAAACTCTAAATCTCTCCTCCTAATATCAATGTAGGATTTCTAGCATCTCTGAGCAGTCCTCAACCTCTCTTGGATGGTTTTCACCTTCTTCATAGCTTGGTGAATCAAGTCTGGTCAATTAACTCAGATTTACCAACTTCTAACCAATCAATTGGTGATCTACATCTCCTCCTATACAAAGCTTCATAAGGAGCCATTTGAATACTCGAATGGATGAGCTATTATTGTATGCAAACTCAATAAGAGGTAAATGATCATCCCGATTACCTTTGAAGTCGATGACATAGGCTCTTAACATATCCTCCAAAGTCTGTATCGTACGCTTTGTATGGCCGTCTGTCTATGGATGAAAAATAGTACTAAGGTTCACTCTTGAACCCAAACCCATTTGAAATGACTTCCAAAACTGAGCAATGAATTAAGCCCCCTTATCTGAGATGATAGATGAAGGAACTCCATGCAGTCTAACAATCTCTCTAAGATACAATCTGGCATATTCCTCTGCGGTGTCCGTAGTCCCAACAAAAAATGGGTTGATTTGGTCATCCTATCCACAATCACCCAAATAGAGTCATATTATTTGCGGGTCCATAGTAAATCGATAATGAAGTCCATGTTGATCCTCTCCCACTTTCATTTTGGGATCGCTATATTCTGAGCCACTCCATTAGGCCTTTAGTGCTCAACTTTAACTCTTTGGAAGTTCAGGCACTTGGACACAAACTCAGCTATATCTCTCTTCATTCTACTCCACCAGTATACTTCTCTCAAGTCGTGATACATCTTTATCGAACTTGGATAGATGGAATACCTAGAATTTTGGGCTTTTGCTATGTTTCTCTCTCGAATGCCATCAACACTTGGAACACATAATTTCCCTTTATATCTCAACACTCCATCTCCCCCTTTGGAAAAAGCCATTACCTTCTGCTTGTGAACCTCGTCTTTCAGTTGAAGGAGAATAGGGTCCTGATCTTGCTTTCCTTTCACATCTACAACTAGAGATAATTCATCTCCATTCCGGACTATTGTACTACCCTCACTAGAGTCAATAAGTTGAACTCCCAAACATGCAAGTATATGCACTTCCTTTGCCAACTCCTTCTTTTCCTCTTCCACATGGGCCGTACTCCCCATGGATAACTTGCTAAGAGCATCGACAATCACATTTACTTTACCTAGGTGGTAGATAAATGCTCATGTCATAATCCTTGAGCAAATCTAGCCATCTCCTTTGCCTCAAGTTCATCTCCTTCTAATTGAATATATATTGCAAGCTCTTGTGGTCTGTGAATACATCCACATGTACACCATAAAGATAGTGATGCTAAATTTTAAAAGCAAATACCACAGCTGCCAACTCAAGGTCATGAGTAAGGTAGTTTCTCTCATGAGTTTTAAGATATCTGGAGGCATAGGAAATGACCTTACCTTTCTGCATCAACACACATCCCAACCCAACTCTGGAAGCATCACAATAGATTACAAAACTATCTGTTCCCTCAGGTAGGCACAGTATTGGAGCAGTAGTCAATCTAGCTTTCAACTCTTGAAAGCTTTTCTCATAAGCATCAGACCATTAAAACTTAGCTTTTTTCTGAGTCAGTTTAGTTAATGGTGAGGATATGGATGAAAATCCCTTAACAAACCTCCTATAGTAACCAACCAAACCTAAGAAACTCCTTATGTCAGTTGGAGAGGTGGTTCTGGGCCAATTCTTAACTGCCTCAATCTTTTGAGTATCAACTCAAATTCCATCACTAGATTTAATATGGCCTAGTAACGCTACAGACGCAAGCCAAAACTCACACTTCAAAAAATTAGCATATAACTCCCTCTCCTTGAGATTTTGAAGGACAATCCTAAGATGGTTAGCATGCTCACTCTTACTTTTAGAGTAGACCAAAATATCTTTGATGAAGACAATCACAAACGTATCCAGATATGGCTTAAATACCAAGTTTATGAGGTCCCCAAAAGGTGCAAGAGCATTAGTCAATCCAAAGGACATAACAAAAAACTCAAAATGACCATAATGGGTTCAAAAAGCCATCTTCAAGATGTCACATTCTCTCACTTTCAACTGATGATAGCCTGATTTGAGATCTATCTTAGAGAAGCATGTGGTACCCTAAATTTGGTTAAATAAATCATCTATCCTGAGGAGAGGATAATTGTTCTTTATGGTGACCTTGTTTAGTTTCCGGTAATCAATGCACATTCTAAGTGATCCGTCTTTCTTTCACACAAATAGGATAGGAGAGCCCTAAGATGAGACACTTGGTCTAATAAATCCCTTATCTAGGAGATGTTTCAGCTGTTCTTTCAATTTTTTCAACTCAGCGGGAGCCATCCTATAAAGACGAATGGAGATAGGTTATGTATCAGGAAGGACATCAACACCAAAGTCTATCTCTCTATCAGGAGGGATTTTGGGTAAATCCTCATGAAAGACTTTAGGAAACTTATTCACAACGGGAATTGACTCAAGAGATGGAGCCTGATCATTAATGTTTTTGACTCGGACTATATGATATATACATCCCTTGGAGATTAACTTTCTATTCTTAAGGTAGGAAATAAATTTACCCCTAGGAACTACAAAACTCCCCTTCCACTCTAAGATAGGCTCATTCAGAAATTGAAACTTGACAATTCGGGTTCTACAATCAACTGAGGCATAACAAGCATAAATCCAGTCCATGCCAAGAATCACATCAAAATCAACCATGTCCAACTCAACTAAGTCAGCCGTGGTATTCTTGTGATAGATTAACATAAAACAATCTGTATAGAACCTCTCAGCTAAGATAGACTCACCAACAAGAGTAGACATACTGAAAGGCTCAATAAGACACTTAGGAAGAATCTTAAATTTACTAGACAAATAAGGAGTCACAAAAGATAATGTAGTACCCAGATCAAGTAATGCATACACATCAAAAGAAAAGACTTAAAGCATACCAGTAACAACATTGAGTGCATTCTCTTGGTCTTGGTGACTACCCATAACATATAGACGGTTTGTTCCCCCGCCTGCACCTAAAGCTACACCTCTCTGATTACCTCTATTTTGGGTGTTATAGAAGAAACTTGAGCTCTAATACGTCCATCTCCCTGTCTCTTTGAAGGACACTCATTCTGGAAGTGATCTATTTTTTCACACTCGTAGCAAGCATTGGTTCCCTCACGACAATCTCCCAAAATAGAGCTTCCCATATCTAGCATATGGTGGATTTCCTCTATAACCCTGAGCCATACTTACTTGGGATTGACAACCTTGATCTTGGAAGTTCTAGTGACTCATTGACCTTTGATCATACTTGGTATTAGGTGTAAAAGCACTTGTTGAGAAAGGTGCATAATTAGAAGACCTCTTCTGAAATAAGGACATGTTAGCCTTTCTTTGCTTTTGTGCATTCTCACGCCTAACAGACTTAGCCTTCTTGCTTAAGTATTCCTCTCGGTCCTTTTTCTTGTCATCCTCAACCTGCTGAGCATACACCATCAGTCTAGAAATATTCATATCAGAAATCATTAGCTGTTACACCCCACATCTTTGAACTCGGAAAGTTCCTTAAGTTATTTAGAAGCTAGTATGTGAGCCACTTAAGTTATGACCCTATTGAACAACTCTAAGAAGGGAGAATATAACACCCCATGGTAGGGAAGGTTGGAAATAGGGTCAAGAGAAATCGAAAGGAGTTGGAGGCCAAGTAACGAGTCGTAGGACTCGACTTATCTACGTAAAATACTAATTTATAAGTCTCACATACGTGAGTTACTTGATTACATACCAAGCTTACGTAGCAAGGGTTTCATAGGCACTTAAAGTGAGACGAGATTATGAACGAGATTATGAACCCACGAGGAGGAAAAACAAATTGCGCGGGGAAGCCAATGGGAGGGTGACACGTGGCAGCACCTAAGCAAGTAGGTGACCCACCTGCTTGGGGTCAAGTAGGTCACCCACCTGCTTGGGGGAGGTGGGTCCCACTACCACGTGGCAGCCCCTCCTTCATCATGTTGATATGGTGGCCCAATAGGGGCTGGACACATGTCACCTCTTGGGGATGACACGTGTCACACCCTAGGGCCACATATATTTATGGATATGTATCATATACTCCAGCTTCCTTCATTAAATTTCCAGCAAACAAAAGATGATGAACAAACCCTAGTTTAGGGAGAAAAGTGCAACGACTTGAGGAGAAAAATAAGGTAAGTCCCGATTTCGTTCCGTAAATTAATTATATAGTGTATACCATGGTGATATGGAAGTATTAGTAGTATAAAATTTGAGTTTGGTGCAGCCAAAAAACGTACAGCAAGCTGCCACGACGATTCAGTATGTTAAAAAGATTCCGAGGCGCGATTTCGGCGAGTTCTAGCCAATTTCGGGAAAGGTAAGTTCTTCCCCTCTAATTTGAAGTTTATGATGTTAAATTAGGGTGTATTAAACACCTTAGGGGCTGATGGAAGTTGAGGAAAAGGTTTGAAAAATTCGACGTTCGAAATAAACAACGTTGGAATCGCTATAGTTAAATTGTTGTCGAAATAAGGTGTTGTGCGCGTGGGGGATGCTGCTGGTTGTGTTGTGGTGTGTTGAAGGGTCTAAAATTTCTCTAAATTATTTGTGGGAGCTTATGGTTTCAGCCACACGACCCTCCTCTTTGCAATTAAAGGATTCGCTAAAGAAAGATTAAAAACTCTAGTTTTGGTATCTTAGTTTTGAGTGAATTGTTGGGGGTTTATATTGTGTAATTTTGTCATAATATGTATATGTATGAGCTGATGGTTGTATTTTTGGTTGGATTCAGGTGCTAAGGACATGGTTGGGAATTTGGATAGGGCACATCATAGGGGAGGTGCTGTCCGATTTCCGTTAACGCCTTAACTAGTTAAGGAACTAGTGGAGAAGGCGAGCGAAGGGATGAATGTTATGAATACTCGTGGGTAGTCTAAGTTGCTGAAAAGTCCAAGGTTGTTAATACTTACATTACTTCCATGTTAAATAGGTTTCGAGGAGAACGACGTGGACGTGATTAAGAGAAGTCCATACGAGGTATGTGAAGCTTTCTTTTGGCGTGTTTTTGGAATAAGTATGTAGAGCTATTCTGCTTTTCTTTTGGCATGTCTTAGATATAAGTTATAAATGATATGTATATGATATTTGGGATTCAATCCATTCATAAATCCATGAGTATGAGTCGAGACTCTTGTTTACTTCTTGATATTAGAACTTCTACAATAGCTGAGTCATTGCCTTTTAGTCTTCTATGTGATGAAAACTAGTACATGTAAAGCCTATTTCTTCTTTCCTTTGGAATGGCTTAATTTTAAGTGAAATGGTATATGATATAGGTTTAGAGGTAATTCCATTTATGAGCTCTGATTGTAACTCGTGACTTATAGTCACTCCTGAACATTAAGAGTCTGAAAGTAGTCAAACTACTATTCTCGAGCCTGCTATATAATGAATAGTAAGTAGAGGTACCAACTCCTCTTTTTAGAGGCTCTGAAATGATAAATGTCGTTGATTGCATGAGTTAAGTCTTTGACTAGATAAATTGTGTTTCTGATTGCATAGACTATATTTCTGATTGCATAAATTGGTTGGCATTATTCTGATGCATGTTTGTGATCCCTGAAGCCCCAACTGATGTAAGCCCTAATGACATCTAAAGGGCACTTTGGATAATTACCTTCCTAGTCTTCAGGTGATGGTTCACTTGATAGTTTCATCGAGTCTCAGATAATGACTTAGTTGCATATGGTTTCTCACTACTCTACTCGAGTATACTGTAACCCATCCTTCCTCGAGTCCCACGATGGGCCAGGAATGTTATCGTGCACAGTTCTACTACTTCTTTCACCACATCCTAGGCCGGATATGTATAGTTCCACACACGAGGAGACGATGCCATACGTGAGGTGTGATATATGTTATATATTATGACAATACGATTATTCACCGAGTCCCAGGCCGGCTGTAATGTGATAGTATATGTGGCGGAATAAGGAAGGAACACCGAGTCCCTCCTTAGAGGGCCTAGTATGGTATGTATATTATGATGGTATGCTATAGACGTACACCACTCCATTCACCGAGTCCCTCACTAAAGGGCCGAATACTTTATATAGTCATGCATATGAGATTAGAGTGATACATTATGACCTTGAGCCCTGCAGTGAACCGGGTGGAATACGATGATGTACATGATAAGATTATACCGTATACGATGATATGATACCGTATATGATGATATGATGAAATAAAATACGTAATGATACGATGACGTATGAATATGAGAAAATGCTTATGACACCGAGTTCACTAGAGGGCCGGGCACAGCATATGATGATGTGTATGATTTACGTGTCGTAAGGTGTAGGTACAGTAATTCATTAAGTTATTATACTTATCCCCTGCATCCCTATTTCAGTTATGGCCTCAGTTACGATGTGTTATGCTTTACATACTCAGTACATATATCATACTGACCCCCCTTTTCTCGGGGGGCTGCATTTCATGCCCGCAGGTACAGATGTTCATTATGGAGACCCGTCAGCTTAGGAGTTCCTCTCAGCTGTGTCGAAAATGCTTCACTATTTTGGAGCCTAAATTTGATGCTGGTCGCTTAATGTATATATTTGTACATTCAGGGGTACGGCGAGGGCCCTGTCCCGCCATATGTTGTTATTACTATTCTTAGAGTTCTATAGACATATGTATATGGGTTGTTTATAAGTTTGTTTCGACGGTGCCTTTATGGCATATTGTAAATGTTTTGTTATGTTGTGGCAACCTCATCGGCGCATGCCCTTTCATGATACGATACGAATGAAAGAGGCTACAGGTACATCAAAAAGTTTTAAACTATTAAAGTTTTTGCGTATAGTATCACATCACACACGGTTCAACTTAATTGTAGCTGATAAACACGCATAAGAGGGTCCAGGTCGGACCCCAGTTGTGGCCTACGGGGTTGGATCGTGACAGAAGTAGTATTAGAGCAGTTCGTCCTTGGAATGTCTACAGACCATTTCTAGTAGAGTCTTATCTATCGGTGTGTTGTGCACCACATCTATAGACAGGAGGCTACAAGACATTTAAGAAGTTACTTTCTTTCATATCTAAGATCGTGCAATAGAGCCGAGTCATAGGAAATGAATTTCCTGATACTAACCTATGATTTTAGCAGGAAGACAACGCCGATAGAAGAAAGTAACTGATAATATTGGATGTTACGAAGCACGCAGGTAAGCAAAGGCACAAAGGACCTATGTCAGGTAAGGTATTGAAATGCGATTGACATATATAATTGAAAAGTGAAAGAAAAGGTAAGCATGAAAGTGTAACAGGTGCAACTCGAGTGGACATAATAGGTAAGTCCATTTCCATACTGTTAATTATGGGCACCCTGTGTGGCTACGATATGAGATGATATAAATATATATGTGTGCCCTGGGTGGCTGCGATATGATATGATATGAATATATATCTGTGTGCCCTGTGAGGCATTGTTGGTATTATCTGAGTGCAGGTGTTGAGATAGTAAGAAATACAGAGGAAACTCTGCCTAAATTTTCCTAGAAATAAGAGGAGAATGAGATACATGGCTGTAGTATGTCTTGAGAGATTGTTCTTGCAATAATGATGAGATTTGACTAAACGCGTATGGCTGACCTCGAGAAATAAGTTAATTGCTGAGTTAATGGCAATAGAAACTAAGAGGTCGATACTGGAATAGCAGAACGAAGTTAGAAAAGACTTATAATGCAAGAAAGATGATTTAGAGAAGACTAATAGGTCTGGATAGAACGATATAGTAAGGCATCTCCCGAATTGATACATAGGGATAAACTATGACAAGTTATAGTTAAGGTAAGTACCAGTATGATCAAGACAAGAGTACGAGGGATAAAGAATTGTGACAGATATGAAGTGTTAATAAGACAACCTGTGAAACATTAGGGAAGATTTATCAAGTTCCGTAAGGAAAGTGTCGAGTAAAGGTTATGTTATGACGAAAAGGATAGCTAGTGTAAGGAAATAAAGAGTAATATGGAATCCCTTATGCCCAACCAAGAATGGAAATGAGCTGAAGGAATAATAGAGAAGTTCTAATAGAGGCACGCGAGATAGATGTGATTAATTAAGTATGAGTATCAAACAAAAAGAGAAATAGACAGTTACGAACTGGAGGTATAGTATGATGAAAAGGTATTAAGACAAAGCCACTACTACAATGAAGTTGATATGGTTTTAAGCAGGATTAGAAGTGAGACTTAAGAGCACGACAAAGATAAAAGTTTAGGAGGCATAAAGAAGTATTGTGTATACGTGACGCCACCTTGACGATTAGTGAGATCCTGCAAGGAAAGGGAATGTCGATTCGCATAACAACTGCTGCATTACTAGGTTATTAGAAGAATAAGAGGTATCCATGGGAAGAAGTTTAGTATAATGATGGAGCTTGAAACGTGAATCATCAAAGTATAAGTACTCCCAAGTGGAGGATTTAAACCAAGTGTGAGAATAAGCTAATTATTGATTGGGATGGATAGACTGTGGCTTTAAATGCACTGCTACATTATGGATATTACTCGAGTATCAACCATTAGATGAGGTTTTATACGATATATTACATATACTAAAGTACCCTATGGTTGTGCTAGGGTTTCCTATAAAGTCAACCTAACGTATAAGAGATTTAACAGAACATGTAGATATGGTGCAGCACGTTAAATATGTTGGAGTAGAATCATTCGCGTGTGAATGGATGAAAATAAATGGAGGATGACATGAGTACACCCTAAAAGGGGGGAAGTGGACAAAAGAAGTTTGAGCATAAAAGAAAATCGACTAACGCTATCGTATGTAAATAGGAACACTTAAACTTCAAACGAGACCCCATAAGGGATGGACGTGATCATACCCGTACTGATGCACCGGATTCCGTCAAGACTCCGAAGTTAAGCGTGCTGGGATGAGGGTAGCACTGGGATGGGTGTCCCCTTGGGAAGTGAAAAAGGGAACGAAGCAAGTATGACAAAAAGAGATTATAAAGACGTGTTAGTACAATGACACATATAAAACAGAGTAAGCCAAAAGCAGAAAAGATTATGACTGAAATACAATGCACTTCGGGAAAATGGCACAAGAATAGTGGTGCAGCTTACGAACATTGGCATACTAAGAGCGAGGTCAAATGATTATTCTATAAAAGGAATTCAGTAATAGCAATGTGATTTCCATACTTAGAATCTATTAAAGAAAAGTGTAAGATGGTTCGAGACAGAACTGTTAAGATATAATTGGTATCAAGGACAAAAGCCCTAGCGGAGCCCTGACCTCGACCAAAGGAGGTAAGCCGCTAGTATAGACATACTAAAGCATTTTATGAATGGCTCTACGTACCTACACACATTTGTGCAAGAGTTACAGTATAATATGCGGTAATAAAACTGGAAGGAAGATCAGAGTAAAAGAACAAGATAACATACCTAAGGTGTTACAAGTTGAATTAAGAGGAGTTGTATAATGGCTTAAACGAAGAGGAGCATTAGAGGCTGGATAGCCTATTATGGGGGATGGGAATCCTGACTCGGAAGTGGAAAGCAGTTAATATGTATTATAGTACGAGCTGACCTCGCATTCTAAGGAACTGGGAGTTCATACGGGCTATGGTAGATGGGCTGATAGAATCAACCTGTTCCCCTCCAGTTAGGAAGGCATATTCAGCTGAGGGTTATGCGAAATTACATAGTAGGGGAAACAATAAGATTTCACGGAGTTCCCACATTTATTATCTCAGACAGGAAAGTTCAATTTACAACTAACCGCTGGAAATCATTCCGGAAGGGATTGGGGAACACAGATGAATCTTAGTATGACATTTCACCCTTCGATTAAGGGACAGGCCTGGATGTGATCCACTAAATTATTGATAAAGTAAAGCTTATTTCGGGACAAGATATCGATTAGCAGCCTAGAGTCCACAAGAAGGGGATATATTGGTCCTTCTCAGGTTATTTATAGAGTAGATTAGACTGCCTATGAGTTGGACCTACCGTTCGATTTGAAATAATACATTCAGTTTTCACAGATCAATGTTCCGCAAGCATATAAATGAAGCTACCAGAATATTTCCCATGGAGAAGGTCCACGTAACAGGGAGTTATCCTACGAGGGGAAACCCATTTCCATCCGGGATCAACAGATTAAACGGGTTACAAACTAAGGACATATCTTCTGTCAAGGTACTATGGAGGAATAAGAACCGTAAAGACATAATCTGGGAGGTTGAAGAGGACATGAAACACAGGTGTCCGTACCTGTTACCGATATCTACAGATAACCCCTAGTCCTGGAACTCGTATATTAATTACTTGGATGAAAATGTATGTTATTTCAGTAGAAAGGAACCTCCTAATTTGTATAAAGTCTTAAGGGAAGTTTTATTTAACATTCAGGGACGAATGTTCTAAAGGGGGGAAGGATGTTACACCCCACATCTTTGAACTCGGAAGGTTCCTTAGGTTATTTAGAAGCTAGTATATGATCCACTTAAGTTACGACCCTATGAAAAACTCTAAGAAGGGAGAATGTGACACCCCATGGTAGGGAAGGTTGGAAATAAGGTCAAGAGAAATCGAAAGGAGTTGGAGGCCAAGTAATGAGTCGTAGGACTCGACTTATCTACGTAAACTACTAATTTATAAGTCTCACATACATGAGTTACTTGATTACATACCAAGCTTACGTAGCAAGGGTTTCATAGGCACTTAAAATGAGATGAGATTATGAACAAGATTACGAACCCACGAGGAGGAAAAACAAATTGCGCGGGGCAGCCAATGGGAGGGTGACACATGGAAGCACCTAAGCAAGCACGTGAACCACCTGCTTGAGGTCAAGTAGGTGACCCACCTGCTTGGGGGAGGTGGGCCCCACTGCCACGTGGCAGCCCCTCCTTCATCATGTTGATACGGTGGCCCAATAGGGGCTGGACACGTGTCACCTCTTGGGGATGACACGTGTCACACCCTAGGGCCACATATATGTATGGATATGTATCATATACTCCAGCTTCCTTCATTAAATTTCCAGCAAACAAAAGATGATGAACAAACCCTAGTTTAGGGAGAAAAGTGCGACGGCTTGAGGAGAAAAATAAGATAAGTACCAATTTTGTTCCATAAATTAATTATATATCATATACCACGGTGATATGGAAGTATTAGTAGTATAAAATTTGAGTTTGTTACAGCCAAAAAACGGACAGCAAGCTGCCATGACGATTCAGCACGTTAAAAAAATTCTAAGGCGCGATTTCGGCGAGTTTTAGCCAATTTCGGAAAGGTAATTTCTTCCCCTATAATTTGAAGTTTATGATGTTAAATTATGGTGTATTACACACCTTAGGGGCTTATGGAAGTTGAGTAAAAGGTTTGAAAAGTTCGGCGTTCGAAATAAACGAAGTTGGAATCGCTATAGTTAAATTGTTGTCGAAATAAGGTATTGTGCGCGTGGGGGTTGCTGCTGGTTGTGTTGTGGAGTGTTGCAGGGTCTAAAATTTATCTAAATGAGTTGGGGGAGCTTCTGGTTTCATCCACAGACCCTCCGCTTTGCAATTAAAGGATTCGCGAAAGAAAGATTAAAAACTATAGTTTTGGTATCTTAGTTTCGAGTGAATTGTTGGGGATTTTTATTGTGTAATTTTGTCATAATATGTATATGTATGATCTGATGGTTGTATTTTTGGTTGGATTCAGGTGCTAAGGACATGGTTGGGAATTCGGATAGGGCACATCATAGGGGAGGTGCTGTCCGATTTCCGTTAACGCCTTAACTAGTTAAGGAACTAGTGGAGAAGGCGAGTGAAGGGATAAATGTTATGAATACTCGTGGGTATTCTAAGTTGCTGAAAAGTCCAAGGTTGTTAATACTTCCATTACTTCTATGTTAAATAGGTTTCGAGGACAACGACATGGACGTGATTAAGAGAAGTCCATACGAGGTATGTGAAGCTTTCTTTTGGCGTGTTTTTGGAATAAGTATGTAGAGCTATTCTGCTTTTCTTTTGGCATGTCTTAGATATAAGTTATAAATGATATGTATATGATATTTGGGATTCAATCCATTCATAAATCCATGAGTATGAGTCGAGACTCTTGTTTACTTCTTGATATTAGAACTTCTACAATAGCTGAGTCATTGCCTTTTAGTCTTCTATGTGATGAAAACTAGTACATGTAAAGCCTATTTCTTCTTTCCTTTGGAATGTATTAATTTTAAGTAAAATGGTATATGATATAGGTTTAGAGGTAATTCCATTTATGAGCTCTGATTGTAACTCGTGACTTATAGTCACTCCTGAACATTAAGAGTCTGAAAGTAGTCAAACTACTATTCTCGAGCCTGCTATATAATGAATAGTAAGTAGAGGTACCAACTCCTCTTTTTAGAGGCTCTAAAATGATAAATACCATTGATTGCATGAGTTGAGTCTTTGATTAGATAAATTGTGTTTCTGATTGCATAGACTATATTTCTGATTGCATAAATTGGTTGGCATTATTCTGATGCATGTTTGTGATCCCTGAAGCCCCAACTGATGTAAGCCCTAATGACATCTAAAGGGTACTTCGGATAAGTACCTTCCTAGTCTTCAGGTGATGGTTCACTTGATAGTTTCATCGAGTCTCAGATAATGACTTAGTTGCATATGGTTTCTCACTACTCTACTCGTGTATACTATAACCCATCCTTCCTCGAGTCCCACGATGGGCCGGGAACGTTATCGTGCACAGTTCTACTACTTCTTTCACTGCGTACCGGGCCGGATGTGTATAGTTCCACGCACGAGGAGACGATGCCATACGTGAGGTGTGATATATGTTATATGTTATGACGATACAATTATTCACCGAGTCCCGGGCCAGCTGTAATGTGATAGTATATGTGGCGGAATAAGGAAGGAACACCGAGTCCCTCCTTAGAGGGCCGGGTACGGTATGTATATTATGATGGTACGCTATAGACGTACACCACTCCATTCACCGAGTCCCTCACTAAAGGGCCGGATACTTTATGTAGGCATGCAAATGAGATTAGACTGATACATTGTGACCCTGAGCCTTGCAGTGAACCAGGTGGAATATGATGATGTACATGATAAGATTATACCGTATACGGTGATATGATATCGTATACGATGATATGATTAAATAAAATAAGTGATGATACGATGACGTGTGAATATGAGAAAATGCTTATAACACCAAGTTCACTAGAGGGCCGGGCATAGCATATGATGATGTGTATGATTTATGTGTCGTAAGATGCAGGTACACTAATTCGTTAAGTTATTATACTTGTCTCCTGCATCCCTATTTCAGTTATGGCCTCAGTTACAATGTGTTATGCTTTACATACTCAGTACATATATCGTACTGACCCTCCTTTTCTCTGGGGGATGCGTTTCATGCCCGCAGATATAGATGTTCATTCTGGAGACCTGTCAGCTTAAGAGTTCCTCTCAGCTGTGTCGGAAGTGCTTCACTATTTTGGAGCCTAAATTTTGATGCTGGTCGCTTAATGTATATATTTGTACATTCAAGGGTAGGCGGGGGCCCTGTCCCGCCATATGTTGCTGTTACTATTCCTAGAGGTCTGTAGACATATGGATGTGGGTTGTGTATAAGTTTATTTCGACGGTGCCTATATGGCATGTTGTAAATGTTTTTTTATGTTGTGGAAGCCTCATCGGCGCGTGCCCTTTCATGATACGATACGAATGAAAGAGGCTATAGGTACATGAAAAAGTTTTAAACTATTAAAGTTTTTGCATATAGTATCACATCACACACGGTTCAACTTAAGTGTAGCTGATAAACACGCATAAGAGGGTCCAGGTCGGACCCTAGTTGCGGCCTACGGGGTTGGGTCGTGACATTAGCATTGCCTTACATTTTTTTTACATGTTTGCCCAGGCTAGAAAAAACTTCCTCATCTTGTCCCTTGTATGATGAATCATTTCTGGGGCATATTTGGACAACTGAATAAAGTTCAAACTATACTCCTTCATAGTCATGCTTTCTTTCTTGAGGTTCACAAACTCCTCAACGTTTTCTTCACATAGCTCTTGGGGAAAGAAGTGGTTAAGGAAGGCGCTTTCAAACTCATCCCTAACTGCAGGTCCAACATCCTTACCGCGAATCTGCTCCCACTGGTCATACCCAACGTTCACCACATCCTTGAGCTAGTAGGAAACCAACTCAACACTCTCAACCTCAGTAGTATGCATCACTTCTAAGATCTTCCACATCTTATCAATAAAATTTTGAGGATCCTCCTCAACCTTAGACCCTGTGAACACTGGCGGGTTTATCCTCACAAAATCTCTAATCCTTATGGTGGTAGACGACTCTTGAGAGCTAGAGCTAGGAGTTTATGAACTATGGTTACCCATCTAGGCAGCAACCAGTTGAGTGAGCATGGCAATAGATCCTCTAAATTTCACCTCCAAAGAAGGAGTGATCTGAATAGTAGGTATTTGGGGTACCTTAGTAAACTTTGCAAGTCAAGCCCTAGTTCCCGGTGGAGGCATCTCTAACTGTGGAATCTCAGTGCTGGCAGTGTTCCTCTGACTGGTTGTACGTTTAGGAGGTATAGTTTACAACGTGTAAACACACGAATTAGAAAGAGTTTTATAGATTTAAAACTCTATCTCATGAACTCAGATTATGAAAGAAGTGAAACAATTCCTAATGTCCTATAGTCTCTTAATTATAAGTATGGTGTACGACACACCCATAAAAAAGACTCTACTTGACATGGCTTCATAGACACCCTAGGACCCTTGAACTCTATGCTCTGATACCAAGTCTATCATGCCCCGAGAGGGTACCCTAAGTGTGGTCGGCACTCAGAAATTATCTCTGGCCTCCGAGAGAACCACTTGTTCTCATCACTCATTCATTCATCAACAGAAGACTTAAGTGGAAATAAAAATACTTATATGGGCTCACCATCATCAACATCAAAGGAAAGAAATAATCCTTAGAAAAAGTAGTTTCAAAGAAGAACTACTCCAATTACATCATCAAACTTTGTCTACGAAGCCTCTAACACTATTAGATGGTGCCGATGACATGTCCATGACTACCTCAAAAGAAATATAATACTCAATAATAATAAAAAAGATAAAGAGTTCCTCTGAATACAAGAAGGACTCACTAAATAGCTGGAAAGTAATGATCTTCAACGATGCGCCTATTGAGGATCTCTAACACCTGTATCTGCATCATAAAATGATGTAGGTCGAATGATGTCAGGATTTTGAGCCTCTTTTCCAGTTTTTTTTGTTGAAGGGCATCTTGGACAATTACCTAATAACATATATATGAACTTGAACGCCTTTGAGATCATTTTTGTTGTGTTTTGCCTCCCCAAAATCCTAAACTTCATCCTCTTCTCTCTCAAATTATCTCCAACACATTTTCTCTAAAACTCAAGGATTCAAGCTTCCCAATTGAAGGCCTAACATCAAGACTTCTCCAATTCCTCTTCAAGTTCCTCACTAAGGTATATGAAAAATCCATGGGTTCTTCCACCCATGGAGCTCAAATGTTTTCTCAATGTAGTATTTAAATTTTCAATGATGAAATCCTATGAGATTTTACACGATGGTTTCAAATGCATAGATTATTTTATTTTTTAAGTTTATTTACTCCTATTGATATATATATGTATATTGACTCTCAATTTTAAGTGATGAGGTTTTTTGGATTTTCATACTACGATTCCAAATGCATAGATTCTTGAATATTTGAAGTTTATTTACCTATATTGACTTATCTTGATTCTTATTTACATGAAATGGATGGTTTATCAAGGTTCTTATATGAAGGCTTAAAATATAGTTTTAAAGTGTATATGGTGGGTTGTTTTAAGATGTTTCATATGATGCATGTCCATCACTCTCATGCATTAAATATGTTTGAAAGTTATATGAAATGAACCCACCTAGTCTTCTTATGTTGAAATGAAGTTGAATTAAAAGTTTTGGCTCCAAATGAAAGTTTATGAAGCAAATACCTATGTTTAAGGGAGTCTTGTGAAATGATTGAGTGATGATGAAAGGGCTTTTAGCCAAAGAAAGGATTCAATGTGAAATGACAATTCTCACATATTTGAATCAAATGAAATGTTTTATTGAGCTACTCCACCGATGATGATTTGATATCTAAAGTTATACAATGCTTATGTTATTATGATATATAAATATTATTCTGTGGGATTGACCTAACACTGAATGTAGCATATAGATAGGGACTCGATCTAAGGGGTCCTTAAGTAAAGTCTCATGTTGCATTAACTATGCACTGACATAGGAGCCCTTGTAGGCTATTTAGGCTAGTACATCTCCCCATCCCAACATAGGGGGTTATGTTGGATTTCATGTAATAGCTCGCATGGTCTTAAATATCGGTTATGGTCACTTCCCCACAAAAATAAATGTTTAAAGGCTTTATATGATGATGTCTAATGCATGCATTCACTTATGTATATTGCTTACTCATGTCTCTCTTATGTTCCTTATTTTATAGTATACTCACATACTTAGCACATTCAAAGTACTAATGCATACTTTTGCCTACATGATATCACTATGTAAGAACCGACGTCGCTCCTAGACCTCCTCCATATGGCTAGATCGGATTAGTTTGAAGATTTCTTGTGGTGAGTTCCCATAATTCGGGAACAACATCCTTTTTATTCTAAGCTTATGTTATGTAGAACATTAGGACTTTTATTGAGGCATTTCTTGACACTTATTTTGAAGGTGAGTAGGGACATATCTTAGCCCCTGTCAAGTGTTTAATGTAGAAGGTATGGTTGGAAATAGAAAAAGATGTTATGTTGTCTTCGACTCTTATTAAATGTGAAGCTCCTTAGTCCCTACATCCCTTTTGTTTACCGCTTGATTTTTTTATCATTACCAATGAAATGCTTAATGAATGCTAAGAGGGTTAGGTGAGGTACCTCCCAGTATCTCATTTGTCGTGTCACATCTAGACCATAGGCTTGGGTCGTGATAAAAGGACATCACCATCTTGGATCTAATCATCAAAGTCCTCTTTTTGAGACTTAAGAGGCATAGACTCCATCCTACGATAGCTACGTAGTTCTAGGGTTTGAGTCAATTAAATTCTTACCCAACTCGATGCACAATACTACTCCCAAAATATGTGCTCATATTAACCTCATCATCTAGTCTTATTGGACTTTTATTTAAAATATCAAACTTATATCATTACCTCTTCATCAATCATTATACTTCAAAACATCATTTACATATCATCAAAACAGCTTGCTCAAAACATCATTTAATCCAAAGAATCAAATGCATTTAAACTCAATTGTTTTGCTCTTTCAAAACTTAATAATATATATATATATATATATATATATATATATATATATATATATAGTATTAATTCAAAACACTCTTTTTGTCAATGAATATTAAAAGCAAACATCTTTACTCAAAACACGCGTAAAAATATTCATGAACATCAAGTCAATTAGGGTTCATGGGAAAGTAGCCACGAACAATAATTCCAATAATATGAGAGATAAAAATAATAATAATCTTAATACATAAATATATCTAACTCAATAGAAGAAGAATTAACTCATTTAGAATTCAAGAATTAAGGTAAAACTCAACTATAACTTAATTATGATGAATTTAAATATTGGTCGGATGGACGAACTCAATCCAATGCTATGAATAGCCTTACATACCTAGAATACAAAGCTTTACTTCGAATTGAAGAACTCAATGAACACTCTTGAACCCCTAGACTTTTCTCCTCGCTGGAGTATTTTGTGTACTACCCGAAGTATAAGAATCGCCAGAATAGTATTTATATACTACTAAAAACTAAAACTATATTTGAGAATGAATAAAGAAGTGTATAGAGAGAAGCGTTGTTTGAGAAAGCTTTATGAATAAAATGAGGAAATAAGGTAGGTATTTATAGGTGTGGAGGAGGGACCTAACAATAAATAAAATTTATTACAATGGATGATCTTGAAAATTTAATGGAGAATTATGATGTCATGGGTGATGTCAAATGGAGGACTATTGATATCATGGGTGATGTCAAATGGATCTAGATCTTTTCATAGTTGGTGAGATGAACCTTCTTTTAATTGAATAATCTTTTTTGGAGTTATGTTTGAATAATATAACTTCCTCATTAGGATTTGGTGTCTCTATATGAATTGTAGCTATAGAAGTGTAATTTCATGGAGTTCAAGAATCAACCAATTTGAATTATCCTACAGTAAGATATGTTTTTTTTCTACAAATACTCTATTTCATCATAGCACCATGTCTTGCAAAAATTAATTTATTTGACCTTATTAGCCTTCGAATCATAAGATATGGTTCACAAAAATTATAGGTAATGATGTTGGGGTTATTCAAAAATTTAAATTACCTAATCTGGACAATCCTATAAAAAGTTATGCCAAAATTACAGAAGCAATATCATTTTCGTCGAGAATTGAAACACCACATACAATGTTTTAGGGGGTGTTACATCATTTCTGGTCAGAGTTTATTATGCCAAGGCTTTTCTAGTAATTGCACATATGCATGATCATTGACCATGCATACACATATTCTGCATGTCTGTGTTGATAGTTTGATATCTATTTGTGACTTGTGAGTATTTGTCACGACCCAACCCCGTAGGCTATGATTGAGGTCTGACCTGGACCCCCGTATACATAACTATCCAATATAAGAACTATACATAAGAACCCCTAGTGGGTGATAACATTTTCATATACATCATATCATGAAAGGGCATGCAAGCCGACAAGGCTGCCATGACATAATAACATTTACATCACGTCGTATAGGCATACTGAAACAACTTATAAACAACCAACATATATATATCTACAGAACTCTAAGAGTATTAACTGTATCATATGGTGGGACAGGGCCTCCACCATATCCCTGAATAAACAAATATATACATCAAATGACCAGCGTCAAAAGTTAGGCTCTGGAACAGTGGAGCACTTCCAACATAGATGAGTAAAAATCCTACGCTGGTGGATCCCTCAAAATAAACACCTGTACCTATGGGCATAAAAAGTAGACCCCCGAGGAAAAGGGGGTTAGTACGATATATTACTAAGTATATAAATCATAACATTTCATAACTGAAACAACAACTCAAATAGGGATGCAGGGAACAAGTATAACATTTAACAAAGTACTGTACCTGTACCTCACAACATAAAGTCATGTATACCATTATCACATACCATATCCATTTCGCTCGGGGACTCGTTGTTACAAATGCATCATTTTATCATCATAGGCATATGCATACTATTAGGATTGTGGGACGTACAGCTCGATCCATATAGATATGATAGGTTAGTATCGAGGAACATCTGGCCCGATCCCTACACATATAATATGTTAGTGCCGAGGAACGTCCGGCCCGATCCCTATACATATAAGACGTTAGTGCTGAGGAACGTATGGCCTGATCCCTATACATATAATACGTTAGTGTTAAAGAACGTCCGACCCGATCCTTATATAATATAATAATGCATATACGTGCATGTAAACCTTGGTAATATATCAGACATATCCCGAATATGATCATAAGATATGTAAATATCCTTTAGGTATAGGAGCTTACACATCCAATCATTATTCAGCATATAAAAGGCTCGGAGAATAGGAGTTTAACCACTTTAAAAATTCTAACCTCAAGAAGTGAATACGAGTCACGAGTTATACTCGGAACTTATAAATGGAATTTCCCTTCAAGATCATATTAAATTCCACTTACATCTAAGACATGCTGAAAGAAAACAAGGGATATCTTTACATACTCATCACTTCCTAACGTATGGAAGGCTTGAGAAGCCCTAGTTCAATTACTGTAAGAGTGCTTTTATCAAGAAGTAAATAAGGACCATGAATTACATTTGGCATTTATGAGTAGATTTACCCTCAAGCTCATATAATTCATTACTTAACTTGAAGATATGCCAAAAGAAAGGAGATATAGGCTTTACATAAACTACTTTTCAGCATATAGAAGACTTGAAAGCAACACTCAACTATTTCAAGAGTTCTAACATCAAGCAGTGGATAAGATTTATGAATCATACTTGGGGTTATAAAAATGGAATTACCCCCACATTTCATATATCCATCACTTATGGCTAAGACATGCCGAGAGAAAAGAAAGATAGTTTTACATACCTGTTATGGACTACTCGCATCCAAGCTCGCTTCGTTACTCTTTTAACCTATTTAACACAAAAATAATACTAATATTAATAACCTTTAACTTTAAATATTCTAAATACGAAATAAAGCACCCATAGGAATCAATTCCTTATTCGCCTTTCTCGACTAGTCTCGACTAGTCTATTAGTTAGTTAAGAAGTTAATGGAATTCGGGCAGCATCTCCTCTATAAGTCGCCCTATACGAACTTCCAACTAACCTCCAAACCTTAGAATCCATATTAAACACAACAACCAGCAGCCAATACACAATTACACCACTTCAACATTACATAAAAAAAGTCCCAAATAGCCCGCTCAAACCACGACTCCAAAATACGGTTTTCAATCTTTATTTCATAAAATCTTAACCAAACGAAATGGGGCGTGATGTGAATGCTACCAACAGAAATTATACCTATATTTAGACATGTTTCCAGGCCTGAAACAATACAAACCAACTCCCAATACAACACCACAATAACAACGACACTAGCCAAACTTTAACCCGTTAGAATATCGTCAAAACAGCCCCTATACGGCCTGCAACATCCTTCAGCCGTAACATACATATTTTCAAGTCTCCAGCTCATATTTCCACATCCATAACATTATTAAACAATTACCAAAATGTGGGAGAAGAGAATCAAGCCATACCTTGCTGAAAATTGACCTTGGAAGCTCCTTAACGTGCTGAAATGTAGTGGACTATTTGTGTCACGTTTTTGCTGCCCCAAATAGAAATTTGACACTATTAAACACTTTTATATCACCGTAGGATACCTTAAATAATTAATTCATGTAGAGAAATCGGGGAACTCAACTTGGAGGAGCTTGGCTGTAGCTCCTCTTCCTTTCTCTCTAGGCTTTCTCCATTGTTTTCTAAGTGTCAAGGGCTGAAATGAAAGCTTAGTCATAAGACTCAGCATATATATCCTTTTTTGGGTGTGACATGTGGCATCCCCCTAGGGGTGACACTTGGCAGCCCCCTAAGGCACCACCTCATCTATGCTTTGAATCTATGGCTGCCACATGGCAGCGTGGAACCCACCCCAAGTAGGTGTGTCACCTACTTGCTTCAAGCAGGTGCATCGTCTTCTTATTTTTCTTCCGTAGGTTCGTAATCTCATCTCACTTTAAGAACCTATGTAATCCTTGCTACGTAAGCCCTACATGTACTCCAGTAGTTTAAGTATGTAAGACATCCAAGTTGGTAGCTTATGCAAGTAAATCGGGTCCTACGACTCATTACTTGGCCCCCAACTCCTTCAAATCCTTATGACCCTATTTCCAGCCTTCACTACTATGGGGCATCACATCCTCCTTTCCTTAGAGTTATTTTATAACATTATAGATATTCTGGGTCACATGGCAACTTCAAGAAGTTTAAGAAAATGTTTCGAAGTTCAAAGTATGGGGCATAACATCCTTCTCCCTTTTAAAATATTCGTCCTCGAATGTTAATTAGTCTTACGAGGACTCTAGGAACTCTCTGTTATGGTTGTCATCCATAGGACTCTCAATCAATTTAGGAGTTTAAATCACCTGTAGACATAGGGAACCGGTACAACTATTTATTTTCCATCTCTTCTTCGGCTTCCTAGGTCATTTCTTCTTTATTCTTATATCGTCAGAAGACTTTGATGGAAGCCACGTCCATAGTTCGTAACCTTCTAATTTGCCGACCCAAGATGGTGATAGGTTTCTCATTATAGGATAACTCCTCTGGTACGTGGACCTCATCCATGGGAAATACTCTAGAAGGGTCATTTATATATATTTACTGAGCATTGACCTGTGAAAGATTGGATGTATTGCTTCCAAATCTGATAGTAGGTCTAACTCATAGGTACTTTTGCCTACCCTACAAATGATTTGATAGGGCCAATGTATCCCGGACCAAGTGTCTCCTTCTCGCCGAATTTTATTACACCTTTCCTTGGCTATGCTTTCACACATACCCTTTTCTCAACTTCAAACTCGAAAGGTCGACGTTGACTATCTGCGTATGACTGTTGTCGACTCTGGGCTGTTAATGGTTTTTCCTGAATAAGCTTTACTTTATCAATAACTTGCTAGATCACATCTGAGCTCGTCTATTACTCGAAGGGGTGAAATATTATACTAAGATTCACCTATGTTCCCAATCCCTACCAAAATGGTTTCCAACAGTTAGCTGTAAATTGCACTTTCCTGTCTGAGATAGTAGATGTGGGAACTCTATGAAATCTTATTATTTCCTTGCTATATCATCTCGCATAACTCTCAGTTAAATATGCCTTCCTAACTAGAAGGGAATCTGTTGATCCTGTCAGCCTATCTACCATAACCTATATGAACTCATACTTCCTTAGAATACGAGGTAAGCCTATACTATAATCCATATTAACTGCTTTTTATTTCCGAGTCGGGATTTTCATCTTCTATAATAAGCTATTAAGTTCCTAATGCTCGATTTTTGTTTAAGCTATTATACTGTTTCTCCTAATGAAACTTGTAACGCTCTAGGTATGATCTATTGCATTTTTACTCAGATCTTCTTTCTAGTTCTCTTACCCCACATCATATTGCAATTACTGACTTCTAATTATTCTTATCAAGTACTCACTTGATCTCACCCTTAACATACTAATATTTATAGGTTGCATACTCTTCTTGTATATTCTGTACAAAGTGTGCTCAATTCTATTCATCGCCTTTCCTTCTCTTGACTTATTCTGCTCCACATATTTCATTGTACTGACACGCAGTTGCAGTTTATTTTGTCATACTTGTTTCGCTTCCTTTACTTACTCTTAAGTTCTCTTCTATCCTACCTTAGAAGAGATTTTTTATCCTTCCTCTTGTGCTACTTATATGTCGCAATATCAGTAGCTAATAACTCTATTGCCAACATCTTGACCTTTAGTCAGGTATAGCCTTGCTATCCTTTCAAATACCTTTAAGTTACTCAGTGTTATTCTCTTATCGTATTCATCCCTTTTGTATGCACCCATTCTATGATGTCATACCATTCGAGGTCTTTACTAATAATTTCCCAGCACTGTCTCAGATATCATCTTGTCTTCTATCCGTTTATTGCTGCCATTTAGATATCGTTAGCTCATACCAATATGGGGCCTCACTTGAAGGTTAAGTATTTACATTAACATGCTGTAATGTTAGTTGACTTCATCTCACGCTTGTATTTCCCAAATCCACTTCCCCCCTTCAGGGTGTATCCATGACATTGTCTGTTTATTTTCCATTTTTCAGATATATATGAGTCTTTTCCCATATATTTGATATATTGCACCATATTCATATCTTCCTCTATACAACATATACTTTAGGTTACCCATGTACGAAACCTTAAAACAATTGAGAGGTACTTAAAAATTCTTGATATACAGTACCAAATCTAGTCTAAACACTGATACTCGAGTAGTATCCTTAAGGTAGCAATGTATTCAAGACACATTCCATTTATCCCAATCAGTAATTAACTAGTGTTTATAATTTTCTCAAATTCTCCATTCAGGCGTATTTACACTCTGATGACCCATGCTTCGATCTTCATCATAACACTAGCCTTATCCCATTAGTATTAACTTCCAAAGCATACTATGAACTTATAGCTCATTCTCTCTTCTCTTGTTTATTCTATTTCTGGGAAAATTTGGGCAGAATTTCCTCTGTATTTCTTACTATCTCAACACCTACACGCAGAAAATGCCAATAATGCCTCACAGGAAAAACATATATATTCATATCATATCATAATGCAGCCACACAAGGCATTCAACATCAACAGTATGAAAATAGACTTACCTCTTATGTCCACTTGAACTGCACCTGTTATACTTTTCTGTCTACTTTTTCTTTCAATT
The DNA here is from genome assembly GCF_947179165.1 of Solanum dulcamara. Lineage (NCBI taxonomy): Eukaryota > Viridiplantae > Streptophyta > Magnoliopsida > Solanales > Solanaceae > Solanum > Solanum dulcamara. The sequence continues at coordinate 15,167,851 of NC_077247.1, read as the reverse complement.
TCAACTTTACATTTCAAGCGTACTTCACACCTTACCTGACATATATCCTTCGTGCCTTTGTTTACCTGCGTGCTTTGTAACTTCCAATATCGTTAGTCACTTTCTTCTATCGGTGTAGCCCTTTTGCTAAAGTCAAAGGTTAGTATGAGGAATTTCATTCCCTATGACTTGGCTCTATCGCACGATCTTAGTTCAGAAAGAAAGGTAACATCCTAAATACCCTGTAGCCTCCTATTTATAGATATGGTGCACAACACACCAATAAACAAGACTCTACTAGATATGGTCCGTAGACATTTCAAGGACGAACTGCTCTAATACTACTTTTGTCACAACCCAACCCCATAGGCCGTAACTAGGGTCCGTAGCCCTTTTGCTAAAGTCAAAGGTTAGTATGAGGAATTTCATTCCCTATGACTTGGCTCTATCGCACGATCTTAGTTCAGAAAGAAAGGTAACATCCTAAATACCCTGTAGCCTCCTATTTATAGATATGGTGTACAACACACCAATAAACAAGACTCTACTAGATATGGTCCGTAGACACTTCAAGGACGAACTGCTCTAATACTACTTTTGTCACAACCCAACCCCATAGGCCGTAACTAGGGTCCGACCTGGACCCTGTATACATAACTATCTTATATAAGAACTATACATAAGAACCCCTAAAGCGTGATAACATTTTCATATACATCATATCATGAAAGGGAATGCAAGACGACAAGGCTACCATGACATAATAACATTTACATCACGTCGTATAGGCATACTGAAACAACTTATAAAAAACCAACATATACATATCTACATAACTTTAAGAGTATTAACTGTATCATATGGCAGAAAAGGGCCCCCACCATACCCCTGAATAAACAAATATATATATCAAATGACCAACATCAAAAGTTAGGCTCCAGAACAGTGGAGCACTTCCAACATAGCTGAGTGAAAATCCTACGTTGGTGGATCCCTCAAAATGAACACCTGTACCTGCGGGCATGAAACACAGACCTCCAAGGAAAGGGGGGTCAGTACGATATATGTACTGAGTATATAAATCATAATATTTCATAACTAAAACAATAACTGAAATAGGGATGCAGGGAATAAGTTTAACATTTAACAGAGTATTGTACCTGCACCTCACAACATAAAGTCATGTATACCATTATCACATACCGTATCTATTCCGTTCGGGGACTCGATGTTATAAATGCATCATTTTATCATCATAGGCATATGCATACTATTAGCGTTGTGGGACATACAACCCAATCTATATAGATATGATAGGTTAGTGCCGAAGAATGTCTGGCCCGATCCCTACACATATAATATGTTAGTGTCGAGGAACGTCCGGACCGGTCCCTATACATATAACACGTTAGTGTCGAGGAACATACGACCCGATCCCTATACATATAACATGTTAGTGCTGAGGAACGTACGGCCTGATCCCTATACATATAACACATTAGTGTTGAGAAACGTCCGGCCCCGATCCCTATATAATATAATAATGCATATACGTGCACGTAAACCTTGGTAATATATCAGACATATCCCCGGATTTTTCAACGGGGGTCATTTCATGGGAATATTGACCAAAGTCAAAACCTTCCAAAGAAAACATATCAAAACGCACAAATGGCCTAAAACTCATTTCGAGCACCTCGAGAAATGAACCAAAGGTCAATCTAGACCAAACTCAGCATTCCGAAGCTAACTACACTGATGAAATTTTTATCAGACTCAAAATGTTGACCGAAGTCAAACTTGGCCAAAACTTTAAAGTTAAAACGACAAATCGCACAAACTCAAAATGAAGACTTCAAAACCCAAACCAATCTTCCTGTAATCATTTAAAATTTATTGGAATTCATTAGAAACCCCGTGAACATAAACGGACTATGCTACCCAACCAGAAACGACATTTTGTCGGTTAGAAAATCTCCCTAAGAAGTAAAGTATCATATTTTCATATACTGAGTTGAATTTATTATCTCATGTCTTTTAAAGCATTGTCTCTCATTATTGGCATGTCTTATTAAGTTGAGTTATTTCAAAGTTGAGATTTTGAGTTGAGTATCCTAATGTAAGTTCCTTTTTACCATTTTACATACTCATACATTCCATGTACTAACATTATTCGACCTGTATTATTTTATGATACAGATACATGTGTTAGAGATTATCAACAAGAATACCATTGAGGATCTATCTTCCCAAAATTTTGGTGAGACCTCTTTACATTTCCATCGGAGAAAAACTCAATTCTCTAAAGTTTAGCACCAACTAAACTGCTAGTGCAAGAGCTTTTGCTCTTCGCATTCACGACCCAAGGGTCTGTGATTGGGAAGGTTTGAGACCCTAGACATCGCAATTGCATGATTGACCATCGCAATCATGATGAATTAACTGGATCATACCTCGCGATCATGAGGCCCAGCTTGCGATCGCGATGAAAAAATTCACTGGCTTCAATGAATTAAATACCCGTTTTCAACAGTCTAGGTCCCATTTTGGGAATTAGAAAAATAGTGATTTGGAGAGAAATTCTTGGCCTTTTTTGATCATTTTTATTCCAGTGTGTTGGAAATTCTTGGGGGACGTTCCGAGAGCCATTTTCTTCCTAAAAACCTTGTAAGTTTTGCGTAAATTCATCGTTTCTTTGCATTTTTGGCTAATCTAGGGTTTGAAATTGGTGGGGTTGTTTGAGCTCTTTTGGTGCTCAGAATATGCCTATTTTTGGGATGCAAGTTCCTTGAGTTATGTGGGACCTTGTGATGGAGTTAGTTTTTTGATTCCATATGCGGGTCCCAATGTCAAATTTTTGACCTGATTTTTAGTTTCGTTTTTAATTATAGTAATATGGGTATCGTTGGTTTTGCTTTGATGTGTGTGTGTAACTATTGTAAAATTGTATGTAGCTATTGTAAAAAAGAGTATGCGTGAAGGGTATTTTTGAGCCAGTAGTATGAAGAGAAGGGTATTTTTGAGCCAAAATATAGTTTAAGGGTAGATGTGCTCTATTTCAAATAGTTGAAGGGTAATTTGGCCCTTTTCCGATTATTCATAAAACTTTTAATTTGAAAAAAAATACTCAGATCCGCTTATGAGGACCAACTTTGCTTCGTTTAGCAATGGTAATAATTTATATATAAATTTTTGAAGTGTTATTATGATTAAATTTATTTGTGCTATTAATAATAAAGTAATAATATTTTAAAATATCATCATAAGATATGTCAAAGAGCCTCTAGGTATAGGAGCTTACACATCCAATCATTATTCAGCATATAGAAGGCTCAAAGAATAGGAGTTTAACGACTTTAAGAATCCTAACCTCAAGAAGTGAATACAAGTCACGAGTTATACTCGGAACTTATGAATGGAATTTCCCTCTAAGCGCATATTACATTCCACTTATATCCAAGACATGCTGAAAGAAAAGAAGGGATAGCTTTACATACTCATCACTTCCTAACGTATGGTAGGCTTAAGAAGCCCTAGTTCAATTACTGTAAGAGTGCTTTCATCAAGAAGTAAATAAGGACCATGAATTACATTTGGCATTTATGAGTAGATTTACCCTCAAGCTCATATAATTCATTACTTAACTTGAAGATATGCCAAAAGAAAGGAGAGATAGGCTTTACATACGCTACTTTTCAGCATATAGAAGACTTGAAAGCAACACTCAACTATTGCAGGAGTTCTAACATCAAGAAGTGGATAGGATTTATGAATCATACTTGGGGTTATAAGAATGGAATTACCCCTACATTTCATATATCCATCACTTATGGCTAAGACATGCCAAGAGAAAAGAAAGATAGTTTTACATACCTGTTATGGACTACTCGCATCCAAGCTCACTTCGTTACTTCTTTAACCTATTTAACACAAAAATAATACTAATATTAATAGCCTTTAACTTTCCAGCTTCTAAATCCATAATAAATCACCCATAGGAATCAATTCCTTATTCGCCTTTCTCGACTAGTCTCGACTAGTCTATTAGTTAGTTAAGAAGTTAATGAAATTTGGGCAGCATCTCCTCTATAACTCACCCTATACGAACTTCCAACTAACCTCCAAACCTTAGAATCCATATTAAACACAACAAGCAGCAGCCAATACACAATTACACCACTTCAACATTACATAAAAAAAGTCCCAAATAGCCCGCTCAAACCACGACTCCAAAATACGGTTTTCAATCTTTATTTCATAAAATCTTAACCAAACGAAATGGGGCATGATGTGAATGAAACCAGCAGAACTTATACCTATATTTAGACATGTTTCCAGGCCTGAAACAATACAAAACAACTCCCAATACAACACCACAATAACAACGACACTAGCCAAACTTTAACCCGTTAGAATATCGTCAAAACAACCCCTATACGGCCTGCAACATCCTTCAGCCGTAACATACATATTTTCAAGTCTCCAGCTCATATTTCCACATCCATAACATTCTTAAACAATTACCAAAATGTGGGAGAAGAGAATCAAGCCATACCTTGCTGAAAATTGACCTTGGAAGCTCCTTAACGTGGTGAAACGTAGTGGACTATTTGTGTCACGTTTTTGCTGCCCCAAATAGAAATTTGACACTATTAAACACCATTATATCACCATAGTATACCTTAAATAATTAATTCATGGTGCGAAATTGGGGAACTCACCTTGGAGGAGTTTGGCCGTAGCTCCTCTTCCTTTCTCTTTAGGCTTTCTCCATTGTTTTCTAAGTGTTAAGGGCTGAAATGAAAGCCTAGTCATAAGAATCAGTATATATATCCTTTTTTAGGTGTGAAACATTGCATCCCCCTAGGGGTAACACTTGGCAGCCCCCTAGGGCACCACCTCATCCATGCTTCCAATCCATGGCTGCCACGTGGCAGCGTGGGATCCACCCCAAGTTGGTGTGTCACCTACTTTCTTCAAGTAGGTGCATCACCTACTTGCTTCAAGCAGGTGCGTCGTCTCCTTATTTTTCTTCCGTGGGTTCGTAATCTCATCTCACTTTAAGAACCTATGTAATCCTTGCTACGTAAGCTCGACATGTACTCCAGTAGCTTAAGTATGTAAGACATCCAAGTTGGTAGCTTATGCAAGTAAATCGGGTCCTATGACTCATTACTTGCCCCCAACTCTTTTAAATCCTTATGACCCTATTTCCAACCTTCACTGCTATGGGGCATCACATCCTCCTTTCCTTAGAGTTATTTGATAACATTATAGATACTCCGGGTCACATGGCAACTTCAAGAAGTTTAAGAAAACATTCCGAAGTTCAAAGTATAGGGCATAACAGTATTTGTATATCTTGTGATATTAATCTGTGATTTGAACCTTGTTGAATTGTATAGTATGAAATGTTAGATTGGGATAATTTCTATGCAGGTTGTAGTCTGGAGGTTTAGTTGAGTTTGAAAAGGAGTTCGTGTATTCTATTAGATTTACTTAGTTTTTCTGGTTAGTTTCCTGAGTACTGTGTTGTTTGGTACTGACCCTTGTTTCTACACTTGTGTAGGTTCTTAGCCTGGACTTTGAATACCGTCTCCTTCTGATCATTCGAGGCTTCCAGGACTTTTGGGAGACGTAGTTATTGTCATTCAGCATACTCTCAAATTTTCTGTACCTTTATGATTTACTCTACTTGAGAGTTGAAGTCATATTGAGACTTGTATTTTATTTGAGTTATGTTTGTTTTAGCAGCTTGTACATGTGACAACCAATATTTGGGGTTATTTAAGTTGACATACTTCCTCTTTTGTTTATTATTTACTTATTTAGACTGTTTCCGCTTTATTTATCAAAATGTTAGATTTTAGGCTGACTTGTCTGGTTGGAAAGGACAGATTCCATTACACCCGAATTTAGGTCGTGACACTAAGATTTTCAATTTGAAATTCAAAAGGGAATATTTCAAAATTTAATTCATTTTCCCTCCCATTTGAACCCTAATCTTTGTCTATAAATGCCTTTTCCTTCGTCATTATCTAGGTTGGGAAAAAATATAGAAAAAGGGGAGTTAGGTACATACGAATTAGGAGCTAAAATTTCAGGGAATAAAATATTCATAAATACTAAGGGTCTAAGATAAAAATTTGAGGGGGTGGGTGGGTGGAATTCGCTTTTTGATTCCTAAGGAATTTCATTAGAGCTTCATCAGATTCTTGGTGTTCATTTTTTTCGTTGGTGAAAAGATCATTTTTATTCAACTTGTTTCGTCTTGGTCCGCTACTCACAAATAGGTAATCTCCTTTTCTTTACATTGTTTCTTCATCTTCTTCATCTCCGCGTGATATTTCTAGCTTCATGATATTTTTTAATTCATAGTCTTGAATAGAGCCGAATGTTACTGTTTTGAAACATGATGACGAAGTTTCAACTTACATTTTGCTAAAGACCTTCTCTGGTTAGTCTTGGTTATTTTCTTGCCTCTGCATTATTGATGTTGGCATAAGATCAAGCCTACCATTTTTTGTTCTTCTTTAATAATGTGTTTGAAAAGAAAAATAATATGTTGAAGTATTTGTCTATATGCTCAAGTCATGTTCAATTGGTCTAGTTTTGCTTTGGATTTTGCATTTGAATCTTGTCATACCTCTGTTGTTTATTTGTAGCCTTTTTTTGTTTGTATACTCTTCTCTGTTAGTTTCTTTTGTTGACAGAGTTATTCATGTCGAATATTTTCTCTATTCCTCTAAAATCTTCTAGTTCGATCATATTTCCTCGAGTTTCTTTTGGTTCCAAATTGCTCTGCTCACCCAGTGCTTGATTTTAGTTGAACCTATCTCTATTCTATTTTGGCATATTGGTCTTGTGTTTTAAGATTTAATATCTATTGACTTAACTTGAATCTAAGCCTTTAGTCATCTTTAGCACAGTTTTGGATTTTGGTTCAATTTTAGATATGATATTCAATTCCTTTCCTGATTGTGTGCTTTCATTCCTGGCCATATATTTTCATTACACAGTATACAATTATTAATCATGTCGAGTATTTTATCTTAAGTTCATACTACTTTAAATGCTTTGCTTCTCATTTTAAGATTATATGTAAACTTAGTCATCTTTCAAGGATTTAAGATAGACATAGCATGCTAATATTAATTATATCTTAGCACCACATGAACGACCAATGATTTTGACATAGTGAAATTAGTTCAAGCTTAGTTAATTCCAAGTAATATGCAAAAAAAATAATTAGATTTTTCAAAAAATCCTGTAATATCTGCTACTTTTCTCTCATATTGTTCTTGTGTTCATATTGCCAAGTTTGGGCTGATAAAATTTGGGTTATTGGCAAATATATATCCTTTATTTTGCTGTTACGAGCCGATTTCTCAAGTCATGATGACGCCTACTATGACTCACTCATAAGCAAGTCGACCCATATCCCGAAATTACAAGTAATGGGATGTCAGAGTAGAAGACCAACAATCTAATCTAAAATAGTAAAGTAATAATAAGAGCATACAATAAACGGGCGGAAGCAACTAAAAGAGTCCCTCCCAGCGCCTGAAAGTCACATGTACAGAGTTGCTAATAAAATAGTACAAATCCTAAAAGTGGACCACGAAAATAAAGTTGTCTCAAAAAGCAAAAGAAAGGCAAAATATATGTACAGAAGGAGACAGGTAAATCCAGAACGCAGTGTGCTCACCCTCGCCTGCGATCACGACTGCAGCTGGCTCGAATCAACACTGGTAGCTAGTACTCGAACCTACATCACGAAAAAAAATGCAGAGTGTAGTATGAGTACCAAAATAACTGGTACCCAATAGGTATCATAGGCCGACTAAGCAAGATAAGCAAAAGTAAACTGAATTGCGAGTAAAAGTTCACAACCAAAGACAAGGTAAGAAGTAAATGTAGGTATGTACATAAGCGTACTAGCAAACAAAAGAGAAGGAATCTAACTAACTCCTCTGGGATCCCATAAACCCGGCGGGTAAGGTCGTGCACAAATAAAGGGTAACCACCTGCATAGACTTCCATAAGCCCGACAGATGCAAGAATAGTTGAAGAAAAATGAACGAAACCAAAATGATTCCAATAATATCACTATTTCTGGACTTGAACCGAACCATTTCCAAAATCTAACACCTCAACCCACAGCTGAGAATAGATGCAGACTTAAGCCAAAGATTCATCAGGGAATTAAGAATTAAACCACGTGCAAGTTGGACCACGGACTGCAACCGGGTAACTGTAGCTAATGAGTCAACATGAGCTTACTAGACCACAGACTTTAACAAGGAAACTATAGCCAAAGGTCGATCACGGGTAAGCTAGACCGCAGACTTTAATCGGATAACTGTAGCTAGGAAGCCTGAAATCAAATATGCTAGACCGCGAACTTTGACCGGGTATCTGCAGCTAAGGAGCCAAACACAAGTAAGCTGGACCACAGACTTTGATTGGGTATCTGTAACTAAGGGATTGGACTGAATTAGAATCATCAACCAATTGTGTGCCACAGGGAGTACCCCCAAATTGAGAGTCATCAATGCACAGCTCTAGCCCGAACCAAATATAACCCGAGTCGCCAAGAAAAACTTCCAAAATCAAGAACCGAGAGATACAGGGATGATAGGAGACTGGGGCATTATGGAGGTAAGGTCACAAGCTGAGTAACAACCTAGCTAAGGCTAGGACTTTCAGACTCAAGTATGCTATATCAGTCTATAGGGAGCTAATCGTCTGAAATGACGTCGGAGAAGTTCTAAAGCCCAACGCCACCAAACTAGCGCAAGTTTAAGGAAATCACTAGTGTAAGCCTAGACTAAGTCCCAACATGCTTCTAAACATATAACTGTAGGTACAATATTCATCACCAGATATGAACAACCAACAACCACATGAGTCATGCTTAAACAATCCAATAATTTCTCGAAAATAGCACCTACAATATAGAATCTAGGAATTTAGTATGCTCAACACCTAAAATTTTCCATCCAAACTCACACAAAAAAATATACAATTCCCTAAGCATGCTCTGTCTCACGAGAAAAAAATCGTAGCCTACCTGTAAGCCAATCACGCGGTCCCTAACTTACGAAATTGGAGTTTTTCCCTTTTGAGCAGCCTCCAAATACTGCCATGCTTCAACAACATAATCATAATGTTAATACAGTCATTATGACACTAAAATTATCAAATTTGGATATGAACCAATTTCGATGTCTAAAATAGAAAATGTGGGATCCGCATCCGAAATTTCAAAATTGACCTCAAAAATAGGTTCTAAACATCTCCCCAAGCTCACAAATCAATTTGATAAACAGTACGAGGTTGGGAAACTATGTAAAATGGGAATGTAGTGAAAATTAGTAGAATTTGAACTAAAAGATGAAACTGGCAGCTTCTTGATCAACAAATTATGAAAATACAAGACCCTACCAAACCAAGCAAATTACATCGTGAGGTTTCTTGTGAAAAAACCCCACAATCTAGCCCAAAAATCACTAAAAATGGAGTTTATATGATCAAGATACAATCTCCACAAATTCAATAAAATATCACTCTGAAAATTACTAAATTAGTAGCTAATTATAAATTCTTACCTCATATGAAGCTTCCCCTTGCATTTCCAATCTCACCACTAGATTCTCCATGAAAATCTCTTGAATTTGGACCTTTGAATCACCTAATTTGACCTTAAAATGGAGGAGAAATCTATGTTGGCAATTTGAAGGTGAAGCTGAAAATCGTCCTTGGTCTTTATTAAAAGACCAGGACATTGGCCTTCGCAAATACAGCTACAGTACCTCGCGAACGTGGTCAGAGGCCCTCTATCACAGAGGCAAAAGACTTACACCTCCGTGAACGCACCCATGGCTCTGTGAACATGGAGAACAACTTCATGGATCTCCGCGAACGCTGCCAAGGGCCCGTGATTGCGGAGAACAATTTGTTCTACACTAGATATCAACTAAAAGTTGAGTTTTCACCAAGTTCAAATACTCCAACGGGGTGCTTGGAATTCGTTTGGAATCCATACGCACAAACGAGATACACTACCCTACCAAATTTGATGTTTTGGAATCAATGACGTAGTCAAAATTTTCATACGAGGTCGTTACGACTGAAAGCGAGTCCCACACCCAAGGGCAATTTTGAGCCAAGTTCCACAACTGGTCTTGGGATTAGACCGGAAGCCTCAAGAAGCAAATGGACCAAACTCGATATTCTAAAACTAAGAGCATTGTCAGAATTTTCATCCAAGTGCGTTTTCCAATAATATTGACCAAAGTCAACTATAGGCTAAATTTTCAAAGACAAAAGCACCAAATGGTCCTAGACTCGTACCGATTACATCAATACTCACGCCGACCATGCTACTAGCCTAATTTGGTCATTCTGGAGCTAATGGAACTATCAAAATTTCGTTCTAAGGCCATTTTCCTAAAGTTATGACCAAAGTTAATTTTCAAGTTATAAAAGCTTAAAAATAGGGAAACAGGCCTAAAACCCAAATGAATGATCAAGCGAACAAACAGTCCATGCTAGCAAGTTATAAATGACTTGAGATCGCTACAGGAATGCTCTAAATGACTGAATGAATGATTTAATTCAAATATTAATGGGAGGGTCATTACAACACCCACTACTAAAATAAATTTCATTTGTGAAAGTAAGAGCCATTGTATCTGTGCCCGAATTTCATGCTCGATCTTCCAGGTAGCCTCCTCGACTGGACGATGCTCCAACAGACCTTAACCACAAGAATGGCTCTAGAACGCAACTATTTGGCATCTCTGGCCAAAATAGCAACTGGCTCCTCAATATAGCTCAAACGATCATCTAAGTCAATCTTGTCATACTAAAGCACATGGAACTCGTCTGAAACATACCGACATAGCATTGAAACACAAAAAAATGGGTGAATGAATGAGAAGGACTGGGAAAAAGCTAAATCATATGCAACTTTGCCAACTGTCCTCAATATCTCAAAAAAGCCAATATACCTAGGGCTAAGCTTGCCCCGCCTCCCAAATCTCATCACACTCTTCATGGGCAATACACAGAGGAATACTCTGTCACCAACTACAAATCTCAACTACCGACGCCTATGATCTGTATAACTCCGGTGTCTATTCTGAGCTGGCCAGAGCCTATCCTGAATCATCCTCACATGATCTAAGGTCTCCAACATCAAGTCAATACCATGCGGCCTGGGCTTTATAGACTCAAACCAACCAAGTGGAGAGCGACAACACCTACCATAATAGGCCTCAAATGGGACCATCTAAATACTAGAGTGGTAGCTATTATTGTATGCAAACTCTACCAAGGGAAAAAACTAATCCCATTGACCCTCAAAATTCATAATACAAGCCCACAACATATCCTCAATGACCTGTGTATTGCGCTTCGACTGATCATCAATCCGTGTGTGGAAAGCTGTGCTAAGGTTGACATGGGTACCCAACTCCTCCTAAAAGGTCCTTCAAAAGCTAGATGTGAATTGTAAGCCCTGATCTGAGATGATAGAAACAGGCATAAAATGAAGGTGAACCACCTCCCGAATGTAACTATGGGCCAACCTTTCAGCACTGTAGGATGTATAAAAGGGAATGAAGTATGCTGACTTGGTCAATTGATCCATGATGAACCAAATACTATCAAGACCACGAGAAGTGCGAAGCAACCCCACAATAAAATCCATGGTGATATGCTCCTATTTCCACTCGAGAATGGGTAATCTCTGAAACTTTCCACTAGGACTCAAATGTTCATCCTTAAGCTGTTGATAACTCAAACAATGCGACACATAATCCGTAATATCTATCCTTATACCGCTCCACTAAAGTGTTGTCTTAAGTCATAATACATCTTAGTGGTGCCCGGATGGATAGAATATCTAAAATCATGGGCCTCATTAAGGATCAACTCAATCAAGCCCCCAACTCTTGGAACACAAAGTCGACCACTACACCTCAAAACCCTATCTGAATCTAACATAGCTAGGCTAGCATCACCTCCCAAAACCCGATCTCACAGTGCAACTAACTCCTTATCCTCGAACTGATGGCTGCAAATCTATTCTAACAGAGATGACTGAGCTCCCACATAAGCTAACACACAACGAGAATCAGAAATATCAAGTTGAATCATCTGGTTAGCTAAGGACTGGATGTCCAAAACTAATGGTTGCTCCATAGTAGAAAGGAAGGCTAGACTATCCATACTCACTACCTTTTGACTCAAGGCATCCGCTACTACATTTGCCATGCATGATGGATGGTAGAAATTAGAGAGGTCATATTCCTTCAGGAGCTCAATCTAGCGAAACTGCCTCAAATTAAGATCCTTTTGGCTCATAATGTACTGAAGGCTCCTGTGATCAGTGTAAATCTTACATCGAACTCCATACAGCTAGTGCCTCCAGATCTTAAGCGTAAAAACTACCACCACCAATGCCAAGTCATGAGTGGGGTAGTTGCACTCGTGCAGCTTAAGATGCCTCAACGTATAAGAAATAACCCATCCCTGCTGCATCAGTACACAACCCAAACCAATGGCAGATGCATCACAATAAATGGTGAATCCCTTGCCCTCAACTAGAAAAGTCAATTTGGAGCGATGGCAAGCTACTCCTTGATCCTCAGAAAGCTCCTCTCATACTCCTCCGACCATAAAAAAAGGACATCCTAGCGAGTAAACAGAGTCAGATGTGCCCACAATAGTAGAAAACCCCTCAACAAAGCACCTATAGTACCCTGCCAATCCGACAAAGCTACAAATCCCAGTCACAAAGGTGGGTCTGGCCCAATCACAAATAGCCTCAATCTTCACTGGATCTATCATAATTCCATCCTTGGACACCACCTACTCCAAATATGTTATAAACTCAAGCTAAAACTCATACTTTGAGAACTTGGCATAAAGCGACTGATCTCTCAAAATTTGGAGCACTACTCTCAAATGCTGCTCATGCTCCTCCTAGCTCCGCGTGTCATTGATGAAGACTATGAAAAATGAGTCCAAGTACGGTCTAAAAACCTGGGTCATTAAGTCCATGAATACGGTAGGGGCATTAGTCAACCTAAAAGACATCACTAAGAACTCACAGTGTCCGTAAGGAATCCTATATGTGGTCTTTGGGGCATCCGCTGCCTTAATCCTAAACTACAGGTAAATGGATCTCAAATCGATCTTAGAAAACACCACGACACCCTAGAGATGGTCGAATAGGACATCAATTCTAGTCATGGGGTAACAGTTCTTCACCGTCACCTTGTTCAACTGCCTGTAATTAATGCACATCTGCATAGTACTGTCCTTCTTCTTAACGAACAGGACTTAGGCATCCCAAGGTGATATAGTAGGCTGAATAAATTTCTTATCCAAGAGATCCTAAAACTGAACACTAAGTTTCTTAAGCTCTACGGGGGACATAGGTACAGTGGGATGGAAATAGGATGAGTACCTGTCTCTGCATCAATAGTGAAGTCAATATAGCAGTCAAGAGGGATGTCCAACAGATCAACAAGAAACACAGCTGCAAACTCTTGAATGGTAGGTACTGAATCAATTATTGGGCCCTCCCTACTCACAACTTTAGCACAATCCATGTATTCCAAACACCCTCTAGCCACAAACCTCTAGTCCAGAACAAAAGAGATTACCCCAATTAGCATGCGACTACAAGAGCGCTACCACACCACCGGTGGAATACCAGGCATGGCTAAGGTAATGGTCTTGGCATAGAAATCCAAGACCGCATGGTGAGGGGATAACCAGTCATGCCCATAATCAAATCAAAATCCACCATATCAAGTAAAATGAGATCAACTCTAGTGTCATGCCCCCGAATAGTCACCACACAGGATCTAACGACTTGATCCACTACTAAAGAATCACCTATTAGGGTTGAAACATGCAATGAATTAACTAAGGGCTCCGAGCACATACTCAGTCGAGGGGTACAATACATTGATATATCAAAATATGTGGATCTTGGATCAAATAAAGTGGATGCGGGCTGATGGCTTAAAAAACCCTACCTGTGATCACATCATCTGAGGCCTCAGCCTTTGCTCTAGTTGGAGCTACATAGAAATGGGCCTAGGATCCTCCTGACCTGCCTCCCTGGGGACTTCCTCGTGCACCTTGATGACCACCCCTACGGTCTTAGTCCTGGCCTTCTCGTCTAATTGGAGGTGCTGGTGCTGGCGTGTGTCTACCTACCTGTGGAGATGGTAAGGCTAGCCTATGTTGAAGGCACTCACAGGACCAATGATCTAGCTCCCTGCACTCATAGCACCCCTAGGAATATAAGTTGAAAGCTGGAGGTCGACTACCTCAGTCGAAAGAACCTGTCTGTGAACCCTCTCTACCCTAACTTGGACCGATACTAGAACCAATCTGATGGTGTTGATCACCCTCCAAAGTTTGAAGAGAGGACTAAAAGGGGCAGTTGGACTAACCCAACTAAAATATCTTGCGAGATCTATTGTAAGACTCTCGGGGTCTAAAGCGGCACCTATCATGTCTATCCTTATATCTAGCTCTCTTACCACTGCCCCCTTGGGCCTCGCGATGGAGATGCTTGAGTGTGAGGGCATGGTCTACTACCTACAGAAATGAGTGGCTCACTAAGACTATAGACTGAGTCTCAATCCATAAGTAGAGCCTCAATCCATAAGTAGAGCCTCAATCCTCTAATGAAGCACCAAATTCTCTCCTTTTTTGTAGGTAAGATCATGGCGGCATGCCTGGAAAGTTTGTGGAATTGGTCTTCATACTCCAATATGGTAATGGAGACCTTCTCCAACCATGAGAACTAATCTCAGAGGTGATCTCTGATACTTCTGGGAATAAACCGGGCCAAGAAGACCTCTGAAAACATAGCCCATATCACCAGTGGAGACCCAGCTGGTCTGCTCTACAAATACTTATGCCACCACTACTGAGAAGGACCGTCTAGCTTATAGGAGGTGAGGTCATCTCCTCTCAACTCAACTAAACCCAAAGTTTGTAGCCACTCACAGCAAGTAAGTAGAAACTTTTGGGCATCCTCACCCATAGCCCTAGAAAACTTTAGCGCTGACAATCTGAGGAATACCCCGAGCATCTTCTTCTCTCGGAGTGGCATGACACCCTCTAAATCATCAGGCTGAGTGGCTGGTACCGCTGGTGTAGGCTAGTCCTGCAGTACTAGGATGGCAGCAGCTGGGGCCTATTGTATACCCCCAATTGGCAGCTAAAATCTGGGCGAACATCGTATGTAAGTACAAAGCTACGGCTATCTTGGGCGATGGCTGGGCTGGTACTGGGCCCATCGACTACAAATATACTAGAGCTACTGGTGTCTCCATCTTCAGCTCTAGAGTCTACTCTCGGTCCCGAGCTAGTGTGCATCCCTAGCATGACCCTGAGGTCGACCTCTACATCCAACGCGCGTGCGAGCCATCCTCTAAAAGAGTGGAATAAGTGTGATTTCCAGAAACCAATAAGACACACACTGCACGACAATGATACAAAAAAACACATTCCTAAAGACATTCTGTAGTCTCCTGAGGATAAGTCATGGATGTCTCTGCGCCAATCCACAAGACTCTACTAGATATTAGCTTTATACAAGTGAGACCGATGAACTTGGGGCTCTGATACTAAATTTTCATGACCCAATTTCTCAAGTCGTGATGGCGCCTGCTATGACCCACCAGAAGGCAAGCAAACCCATATCCCAAAACTGTAAGTAATGGGGTGTCAAGGGTAGAATACTAACAATCTAATCTAAAATAGTAAAGTAATAATAAGAGCATACAATAAACGAGCATAAGGAACTAAATATATATACAAATAAAAAGAATTCATCCAGAACCTGGAAGTCACAAGTATAGAGTTGCTAATAAAAGAGTACAAATCCTAAAAGTGGATAACAGAAATAGAGTTTTCTAAAAAACCAAAATACAGGCAAAATATATGTACAGAAGCAGATGCGTAAATCCAAAATGCAGTTTGCTCACCCTCGCCTCTAATCACGACCGCATTTGGCTCAAATCAACATCAGTATTGATAACTCTCAATTACACCTCTCGAAAATGGTATAGACGATTGTTAGAAATATATTTTACCCAACTAACAGTTGGGGTCGAAGTCATAGGGAATAGGTTGAAATAAGTGGTATTAGCTATCATTATTAAGTCGTAGTTGCTACTTTCCAAAAGTAAACTTGCATAAAGTAAAAGTAGGGAGTTTTATTTACAATTTAAGAACAAACGACAAAGTAATAACAAGTAAACAAGATTTAGGTTGAAAACAATATGAAGACTAGACAAGGATAGTGTTCCCCATGACTTGTAAGTTAATAGGCTAATTGTATTCATGGTATCGTTCATTGTATTACATGCAAAATCTAGTAAGTCGAGTAATATCTAATTCACCTCTCGATCCTTTTTAGACATATCTCATTCATCTCCTTTCGGTCTCAAAATATATACTTTACTAACCCTCGCCCTAGATCCCAGAGTATCATCTCCTCTCGGTCTAAAGTAACTTAGACAAAGTTTATTCCTTTTTTCGAAGCTAGACTCTTCGAATTTCTATTGTGAAGTCTTTTTCTAATCACTACCTCCCTCCCGATCGAGTAATGAATACAGGCAAGTTCTTAATATGTGCATTCACTAAGAAATATTTTTGAATGAAGAAATCATAATACATACAAAAACAATTCACAAATATCCAATCCTATGTTTGCCTATTCTATTTAAGTCATCATGGTTCCCACAACCCTAGTTGTGGATTTAGCCTTTCATAATTTCGATGGATAAGTCAATAAAAAATGAATGAAATATGTATTAGAAGGCTTATAAATAACAATGATAAAAAATAAATGAAACATGTATTAGAAGGCTTATAAATAACAATGAATCAAACTCACAATTGTATAAGAAGATTTAGATTCATATCACAAAACTAGAACTCAAAGAATTCGAGTTGTGTGTTCTTTCTCCCAAATCTGTCCGATTTTGTGTGGTGAATGAAAAATCCTTCAACAATGAAGTTTATATCATATAATGTAGCCTATAAATATTATAAAAAATGTGTAAACAATGTAGGAAAATTCGCCATAAAAATATAGCACAAGAGGGTATTTATTGAAACCTAAGACTAATCCTAAATGAACTAGGAAACCAACTTTGTTTCAGACTTGGATTGCTCTGGACCGGAGCCACCACGGCTAGTGGTGGGAACCAAAGCTCTTGGTGGCCTTAATTGGTGATTTCCTTATCCTTTTATGGCTGTCCATCCCACCACGGCACCCACCATGACCAGTGGTGAGGACTACTGCTCGTGGTGAGGCCCTTGGTGGTTGCCTTGGCCATGTTGCTCCTTTATTTGGCTCTTGGTGATTGGATTGTACTTGACACTTATTTCCTTTTCATTTTGATGGATGGAAACACTATAACAGTGCCCACCATGGCCATTGGTGAGAACCACGACTCGTGGTAAGGTTTCTTTGGTGTGAGCCTTAGCCAATTTCTTGGCAGCTTACTAGAGAGCCTTCTTCACGGATTGGAGGTGCTTTTCACGGACAGTACTGCCTATCACCACCCATGGTGGCTGTCTTGGTTGCATACTTGGTCAAAACATGATTTAATCTCCAAACACCCATTCTAAGGTCCTTCAAGTTTGGTGAAGTTCATTCTTTGAGTTACCATTCAAGTTGTCGCGAAACCTTGCCAAACTCAAGTCACTTTATCACTTCTTGTATATTTTGTTTTCCTTGTGAGTTTACTTCAACACCAAGCTACCAGCATCCTTCAAGATCAATCAACTTTCTACATAAACTACGCCAAATACCATCAATCGAAGAGTGCTTCAATTTCCCTGAAAACCAACTAAAAAAACATATCAAACTAACAAAATATGCTTAAGAACATATATAATAACTCCTTGTTTTGAGAATCATAAATGTCGCATTTTGGCGACACATCAACACCCTCAAATTAGAATTATTGCTTGTCCTCAAGCAATTGCAAAACCTTAAACCAAAGGACGTGCAAATACAAGCAACTTATAGGAAACATATAGCAGCCTTGCAACATAAAACTCATATCCAACTACCCTCGTGCAATGTACTCATATTGTAGCCACTTGCTAGGATTAGTTCATGATATTATACTATCCATATCTTAAATAAATCAATGCAAATAGTCATAGAACAGTCAATGTAGCAACCAAATAACATAATCACAGTGCCCTCACTACAAAGAAGTCTCACACAGTGTATATAAGCAAAACAGAGACTGAAACAATATTAATCGCACTCTCAAAAGAAGTTCAAAATAATGCAAAAGTAAATACCATTAGCTTATCCTTATTTTCAATACTTAGACTTTTGAATAACCTTTTTAGGATCACAATAGGACTTTTTAGGCTTGTAATGTAGGCTCGAGTTTAGGTAGGATACATTTAGGATAAAAGTGACTATTTTGCCCCTCCAAACGCTACTTTGGCTTAGCTACTTAGTTTTTCAGCCCCCAAGCTTTTGTCGTTCCCTTATCTCCTCATCCATTCTTCTTGGGAGTGATTTTTGCTTTTGTTCAATCTTTTTTTTTCTTTATGACTCATTTTTGCACTTGTTTTCTTTTTTTACTTGCGGTCACACCCATGCTTTTATTTTCTTATCATTCCTCCATTATTTTCATACCCTAACTTCTCTGATTACCTTATAGTAGCCACCCTCAACTAAAGCGTACATAATCACCTAGGAGGAACCAAGGACAAGATTAAGGTTCACAAAACTGATTCTCCCTATAATAGCCACCCTCAACTTAGGCTTTTGGCCTGAGTAGAGGTACACATTGTCCTTGGAGGGACCAGAGCCAAAATTTGGATTCCCAGATAGCAAGGGAAGGTGAATTTTGGTTAATCAAATAAAAGGTTCATTAAAGCTCAAACTTTTGGTTCAAAAGGTACAATTTCATTTGGTCGGTTAGATTTAGGCTAAGTGACTCATTATCAACAAAGGCCTATGATCCTTTCCTAATCCAGCTATCTAATTGTTTCAGTAAGAGTAACCAGGCAAGTTCTAGCTTACAAATGCATCAATCAAACTATGCAAATTTAGCTCACACACACATGACACTGATCTTATTCTATTTAGCACTAATCAACACAGTCATAACTAGAAAATCACCATGTATAATGTTACAAAGATCCTAGCAAATCTGGTATCACATTTGAGATGCAATCACATAGTTTTTTAGAAAATTTTAAAATGGATCATTTTTTAGTTTCACGGGTTACTACAAACTTCTATAGGTACTCATATTCACACAAACAATGTAAACATTCTAGTTCTACTAGATAATACACCTTCATACAAAATAAACATGGCAAGAAAAACTCTAAAGGATTTCAGGATGCCCCACTACCCACTAAAATTTGTGCATTGTCCCCAATGCACTCAAAAACTCCAAGGTCTAAAACAAGGGAAATGATCATACATGCAATGCCTTTGGAGTCAGTAGTAGGTTACCTAACTACTCAGATTTCATCAAGTATCCACATGAGTTGCCTCCCATGAAGTGCCTGATTTAATATCGCGGCATGACTTAATGTACTTGATTACTCAGACTTCATCAAGTTTCCACATGGATTTCCTCCAACGAAGCGCCTAATTTAACATCGAGTCATGACTTAATTTAATTGATTACTCCTTCCTTGGGTTTTGCACTAACTTGAGCCCTGTAGTAACAAAAAGCAAAAACAAAAACCAATAGTAAAACTAGGAAATAGAACTACAACCTAAAGTGCTCACTAATAGACTATTTCAAAGCCATATTCCCCGACAACGATGCCATATTGATAATGCTCAATTACACATCTCGAAAGAGATATAAATAATCGTTAGCAGTATGTTTTACCCAACTAAGAGTTGGGGTCATACCCATAGGAAATAGGTTGAAACAAGTTATATTAGCTATCACTATTTAGTCATAATTGCTACTTTTCGAATATAAACTTGCATAAAGTAAAAGAGGGGGAGGGTTTGTTTATGATTTAAGAACAAATGACAAAGTAATAACAAGTAAACAAGATTTATATTGTAAACAATATGAAGACTAGACAAGGATAGTGTTCCCCATGACTTGTAAGTTAATAGGCTAATTGTATTCATGATATCGTTCATTGTATTGCATGCAAAATCGAGCGAATTGGGTATCATCTAATTCACCTCCCGGTCCTTTTTAGACGTATCTCATTCATCTACTTGTGGTCTCAGATGTATACTTTACTAATCCTTGCCCTGGATCGTAGAGTCCTATCTCCTTCTCTTCTCAAGTAACTTAGATGAAGTTTATTCTTTTTTTTGAAGCTAGACTCTTTGAATTTCTGCTGTGAAGTCGTTTCCTAATCACTAACTCCCTCCTTAGGAAAGCAAAAAATACAGGTAATTTCTTAATGTGCGCAGTCACTAAAAAATAATTTTGAATAAATAAATCACAATACATGCAGAAACAATTCACAAATATCAATCCTACGTTTTCTTATACTATTCAAGACATCATGGTTCCCACAACCCTAGTTGTGGGTTTAGCCTTTCATAATTTCAATGGATAAGTCAATAAACAATGAATGAAACATTTATTATAAGACTTACAAATAACAATGAATCAAACTCACAATTGTATAAGAAGATTTAGATTCAAATAACAAAACTAGAACTCAAAGAATCTGAGTTGTGTGTTCTTTCATCCAAATCTATCCAATATCGTGTGATGGATGAAAAATACTTCAACAATGGAGTTTAGGTCATTTAATGTATCCTCAACTTTAGGAAAAATATGTAAACAATGTAGGAAAAGTCACCCTAAAAATATGACACAAGAGGGTATTTATAGAAACCTAAAACTAATCCTAAACGAACTAGGAAACTATCTTGGTTTTGGACTTGGATTACTCTGGACGGGAGACACCACGTGGTGGACTTACTTGGTGATTGAGTTATCCTTTTATGGCTGTCCATCCCACCATGGTACCCACCACGGCCATTGGTGAGGACCACGACTCGTGGTGAGGCCCTTGGTGGTTACCTTGGCCATGTTATTCCTTACTTTGGCTCTTGGTGATTGCCTTGTCCTTTCCACTTCTTACCTTTGCATTTTGATGGATGGAAAAACCACCACAATTAACACCACGTCCAGTGGTGATGACAACGGCTTGTGGTGAGGCTTCCTTAGTGTGAGCCTTAGCCAATTTCTTGGATGCTTACTAGAGATCCTTCTTCACGGATTGGAGATACTTTTCATGGCCAGTACTGCCTACCACGGCCTGCGTGGATGTCTTGGTGGACATACTTGGTCAAAACATATTTATTTAATCTCCCAACATCCATTCCAAGGTCTTTCAAGTTTTGGTGAAGTTCGTTCTTTGAGTTCTCCTTTTAAGTTGTCTCGAAACCTTGCCAAACTCAAGTCACTTTATCACTTCTTGTATATTTTATTTTCCTTATGACTTCACCTCAATACCAAGTTACCAACATCCTTCAATATCAATCAGCTTTCCACACGAACCATGCTAAATACCATCAATGCAAGCGTGCTTCAATTTCCCTGAAAACTAAAAAAAACACATATAAAACTAACAAAATACGCTTAAGAACTTGTAATAACTCATTGTTTTGAGCATCGTAAATGTCATATTTTGGCGACACATCAGGTATCTAGTAATCAGACCTGCATCACAAAAACAGATGCATAGTGTAGTATGATTACCAAAAACAATAGGTACCCAGGTATAATTGGCCTACTGAGCAAGATAAGCAAAAGTAAACTGAAATATTAGTAAAAGATCACAACCAAAGACAGTGCAAGAAGTAAATGTAGGTATGTACATGAGCGTACTAGCAAACAAAAAGGAAGGAATCTAACAAACTACGTCGGGCTCCCATAAACCCGATGGGTACGCTCGTGCATAATTAAAGGGTAACCACCTACAAAGACTCCCATAAGCCTGACAGATTTAAGAATAGTTGAAGGAAAATGAATGGAGCCAAAAGGATTCCAATAATATCACTATTCCCGGACTTGAACCAAACCATTCCCAAAATCTAACACCTGAACCCACAGCTGAGAATAGATGCATACTTTAATTGAAGATTCATCAGGGAATCAAAAATTTAACCACGTGTATGATGGACCACAGACTGCAATCGAGTAACTATAGCTATTGAGTCGACATAAGTAGGCTAGACCACGGACTCTAACCGGCTAATTGTAGCCAAAAGGTCGAGCACAGGTAAGCTAGACCACAGACTTTAATTGGTTAACTATAGCTAGGAAGGCTGAACTCAAATAAATTGGACCGCGAACATTGATCAGGTATTTGTAACTAAGGAGACAAACACAAGTAAGCTAGACCACAAACTTTGACTAGGTATCTATAGCTAAGGGATCGAACATAATTAGAATCAGTGACCAATTGTGCACCATGGGGAGTACCCCCAAATTGAGAGTCATCAATGCACCGTTCCAACCCGAATCAAATATAACCCAAATCATCGAGAAAAACTTCCAAAAGCAAGAACCGAGCAATACAAGGCTGATAGGAGAATAGGAAATTATGGAGGTAAGGTCACAAGCTGAGTTACTTCCTAGCTATGGCTCAGACTATCAGACTCAAGTCTGTTATATCAGTCTACAGGGAGCTAACCGTTCGAAACGACGTCGGAGAAGTTCGTAAGCCCAACCGCACCAAACTAGCGCAAGTCTAAGGAAATTACTAGTCTAAGCCTAGACTAGGCCCAACATGCTTCCAAACATATAACCACATGCACAATATTCATCACAGGATAGGAACAACAAACAACCACATAAGTCATGCTTAAACAATCCAACAATTTCCCAAAATAGTACCTACGACATGGAATCTAGGAATTTAGCATGCTCGAAATTCAAAACCCTCCACTTTCACACAAAATAATATACAATTAACTAAGCATGCTCAGTCTCATGAGGGGAAAATAGTAGCCTACCTGTAAGTCGACCACCCACGCTTCAACTCATGAAATCAGAGTTTTTCCCTTCTGAGCGACCTCCAAATGCTGCCATGCTTCAACAATAGAATCACAATATTAATATGGTTGTTATGATACTAAAATTATCTAATTCAGAGATCGACCAATTTTGAGGTCTAAAATGGAAAATGTGGGCCTTATATCCAGAATTTCGAAATTGACCCTAAAAATAGGTTCTAAACATCTCCCCAAGCTCACAAATCAATTTGATAAACAGTACGGAGTTGGGAAACTACACAAATAGGGCATGCAACAAAAATTCACAAAATTCAAACTAAAAGATGAAAATGGAAGCCTTTTGATCAGTAAATTCTGAAAAAATGAGACCCTCCCAATCTGAACAAATTACGCCATGATGTTCCTTGTAAAAAAAAAACCAAAATATAGTCTCAAAAATCACTAAAAATAGAGTTCATATGATCAAATACAATCTCCACAAATTCAACAAAATACCACTTCGAAAATAACTAAATCAGTAGCTAATTATGAATTCTTACCCCACACAAAGCTTCCTTTCGTATTTCCGAGCTCACCACTAGATTACCCACAAAATTCTATTGATTTTGGACCTTTGAATCACTTAATTTGAGCTTAAAATAGAGGATAAATTTATGTTGGAAATTTGAAGCTGAGGCTGAAAAACGTCCTTGGTCTTTATTAAAAGTCCAGGACATTGGCCTTCATGAATGCGGAGGCAATAGACTTACACCTCTGCGAATGCGGCCATGGCTCCGCGATCATGGAGAGAAATTTGTGCTGCACAGATATTAGCTAAAAGCTGAGTTTTCATCAAGTTCAATTACTCCGACGGGGTGCTCGAAATTCATTGACAATCTTATGCGTAAACGAGATATGCTACCCTAAAAAAATTGATGTTACAGACTTAATAATGCAGTACAAATTTACATACGAGGTAGTTATGACCAAAAGTGGGTCCCACACTAAGGACCATTTTGAGCCAAATTCCACAATGGCCCTCGTGATTAAATTAGAAGCCTCAGAAAGCGAATGAAGGGTCATTCTAGACCAATATCGACATTCTGGAAATAATCACGCTTTTATATTTTTCAATCAAGTACATTTTTCAAGAATGTTGACCAAAGTCAATTATAGGCTAAATTTCGAAGGCAAAAGCGTCAAATGGTCCTAGACTCGTACCAATTGCCTTGGTAATCAAACCAAACATGTTACTAGACTAATTTTGCCATTCAGGAGTTGATGGAACCATCATAATTCCATTCTGAGGTCGTTTTCCTAAAGTTATGGTCGAAGTCAAATTTTTAAGTTATAAAAGTTTTAAAATAGAGAAACTGGCCTAAAACTCAAATGAACGACCAGATGACCAAACAGTCAGTGCCAGCAAGTCATAAATGACTTAGGTTCACTACAAAAATGCTCTAAATGACGGAATGAATGCTTTAATTCAAAAATAACTTGGAGGGTCATTTCATTTCCAACCACTTTAGACTATAGATTCATAATGCCTTAATTGTCACGAACCAAAAATTGAGTGTCATGATGGCATATATCCCAAACCCCATCCTAATGTGTAAGTCTAAATGTAAACCATATGAGACTCCCAAAGGGAAGTCAGGCCATAAATTGCAATAAAAGGACAATAATGAAATTATCCCAAAACTTGGTATCATAAGTTTAAGAGTATCTAATATAAATTCGAGTCTGAATATACAATGTAGGTCTCCAAATACAGTAAAAACTGGAAATGAAAGATGGAACTAGCTGGGATCAGGATCGCAAGATCTCACCACTGATCCGATATATCCACTAGAAGTTGTCAGGACCAGGCCTAGGGCCTAGTAATAACACAGCAATGGAAACCTCAAAGGGCTCCAACCAAGCCTTTTATACATATTATAAGCATACATAAGGTAAAATATAAAAGCAAAAACATCATAAGAGAGTCTAAAACCATGAATAGAAATCTGAGAATATCTTATGACAACATAGACTCAAATATATGTCCAACTAGATGCCTCTAAATATGAGTATGGGCGGGGGCTAAGACATTTCCCTAGCTCACCCTCAAATTTACAACATAAACACAAGTATTTTTAAAAGAGAAAACAATAACCAACTTGAAACTAGTTCCCGGTCAATGAGGACTCACCACAACACCTTCGAATAGGGAATGCCAACTAGTTACATGGATGATAAGGATCTTCAACCTCAACTCCTACATTATGAGACAATGTAGGCAAAAAGTATGCATTATTACATTGGAATGTACTAAGTATGAGGGCGTGACATGCAACGTAAATCATAGAATGCAAAGGTCAAGTAAATCACATGATAAGATGGAATATGTAAAGTCATGAGAAAATCATATTGACCAAAGCATTTAAAACATAAGTTCAAGTCATAACATACTTAGAAAATCATACATATGTTGGTTAGGAACCATAACCGATAATAAAATCATGCGAGCTATAACATGGAATCCGATGATACCCACACCGAGAAGAAGGAGGCTACTTTGCCAAGGTAGACTCCTAATTATGAACATGTGCTATTTGTGGATCCACTAGCTAGGCCATAAAGGCAATCCTATGGTGGCACATAGTTATGAGATAAGAGACTTTATATAAGTACCCCTTGCTTCGATCCCCCACCTCAAGTCCACATTCGGTGCTAAGTCAAATCCACAGAATACATACATAATATAAAATCATAAATTTCATATATCATAGTCATGATCATAGGCTTAAAATCATAGAATAGCTCATTTTCATAACATACTTGTAATGTGAGAATTTGCCCTTTCATCATTACAATCATATTTGCATAATTTATATTGTTAGGCCTTAGGTCGCGTTACTTCATAACTTGCATGAAAAACCATAATTTGAAACATACTTATAATTCATGATCATAATGAAAATACATAGTCATAATTCATACTTTAAAAATTCATGATCATAGCTTGAACTTAAAATTTGGGTATGACATGAATGCATGATCAATTGACTTAAAAATCATGAAATTAACTTGAAAACATGCATGATCATAAACTTTATATCAGCCCATACATAATTCATATAGATAATATCCTTTAGAAGTATAATTGAAAATATTCATATTTTACATCATAAACCCTAGAAATCAAAATAAGAGAATTCATGAAAAAACTCTTCAATTTAATTCAATAACCATCAAATTATATCTAAATAGAGTCGTGATCATGCTTTAAATCAAAATTCATGCAATTGGAATAGAGATCACGAAACTCATAAAATACCATACTTTAATTTGATAGAAAACTTGAGAAATTGATTGGGCTTCATGGAAGAAAAGATCCATGAATCAATACCCCCATATTTTGAGTGATAACACAAATTAATTTGGAAGAACTTGAGAGTTTTGATGGAGAAATTGAGTGAATTTGCTTGAAGTCTTCAATGGATACCCTTGAGAGCCTTTTTGTAGAGAGAAAATATTTGATAGATGAATTGTAGAAGAATGAATTGAATTAGAGGTTTAGGTTAATTTATAGAGTTGAATTAGGTCCTAAAAACGTCTAGGTTCATTAGCTAATAATTTGGGAAAAGTCTAAAATGCCCTTAAAAAAACTTAATTTCGGCCAGAACTGCTTTCCAGGTCCATGACGCGGACCTGTCGTGGACAACTCGGCCATAAGCTGTCCCCAGGTCCGCGACGCGGTCCTGTCGCAAACCATACTATTTTGTGGTTTCTTCAAAAAATCTTTCTTCCATTCTACGGGTTCTAAAAATCCACCGAGACCATTTTCCCGCAGGTTTTGACCCCCTGATCGATATTCCAAACTCAGATTTTCCAAAAAGATTAAGGATAATACGTTACATGAGCGGCGTATTTACAAGACATTCTTAAGGGATATATATATATTAATTCTCAGGGATGTTACAAAAGTCAACACCACGCTGGACACCTTGGTTAAAATATGCATCAAAAGAGACATAGAAGTAGGGGTGGGTACAATCCACATGTGCTCAATAGGTTTAACCAATGGAGTATAAGGAATTAGTCAAACCTATATAATAAACTAAGAAGCACTTCCACCTGCATGCAGAAAAGTCCCACTCTGGCTAGACTGCCACTAATTTATATAGAACAACGCAATTAAACTAAACACATATATACAGTTCAATATCACATTAAACTTAATAGGTAAAGTCTCACAAGTATCAATGTAATACGATGCAATATGATGATGAAATGATATGATGGTACAGTAGGATCAAGGCTGTCGCACAACTTGTCGTAAACACCTGATGAGCTATGCTATGAAGCAGGACTCATTGGTGTCTCATAGACCATATACCTAGTCACAATCTCAATGTATCAACTACCTCACCACCCAGCTTGTGTCAAAGGACTCATGATACTACTATGTCTTTCGCTTGCCACCTTAACTTGTAGTCAAAGATATAGAAAAGTTGTCACATTTTCTTTCTAAAGAATTAATTTTCCACAGTTCTCAACTTTTTAATGATTAATGATAATATAAATGAGGATGAATATATTCACAACATATAACACATGGAGGTAATATACAACTCAACATGTAATACAAGGTTCAAAGTTCTAAAAACTTGACCTAAACATGACATTCACCCTCAATAGGCAATAATGGGAAGGGAATTCCTCAAATTAAGTGTCCACCCATTTTCGACAATATTTCAATACTCAAGTCTTCTCAAAACCCCAACTCAACCCCTCAGGTGGGTATTTCAAGTAAAATATTCACCTTACGCCTTTCTCACAAGCAAATCATGAATCACATATGCTCAAAACAAATAAGTTAGCAAATAAGGCCCCCATACGAGCTACATAACATAAATAGTCCCCCCATACGGGAATCACAATATAAATAAGACCCCACACGGGTATCTCAAAGTAAATTAACAATCTCAATTTACACTACGACCCCATCCCAAAGTCTACAAAATAGAATTTGACTAATCACCCAAACTAAGCCCAAGAAAGACATCCAAACCTACATCAATAGTCGAAACCACACTCGAACACCTCCATCAGATGATCAACTCTCAAATTCAACATCCGAAATGACAACCCACTACCAAGAATGAAACATACGCACCATAAGGAGTCTAATGACACCCATATTGATAGGTTTCAAAATCAGAGGTAAAATAATTCAAAAATTAATTATTTTCGAAAATGGTCGAATCTGGAAATGTCTTTCAAAAATGTCTTCTACTCATTGAGGGGAGTTTGTGGTGAAAAATCAATAAAAATAGGCTAAGAAAGAAGGTAGAATTGAATGAAAACTGAATTGAAATTTAAGAACAAAACACCGACAATTCTCATTTAAAAACTAGAGTTTTCAATGATTTAGGAAGAGGAATTCGTGAATAAATGATGTAGAATTGAAAAAGTGACTTACCCATGTGAAAACCTTCAAGAACCTGAACCAAAATCGCCCAATCAAAGACCTCAAATTCACATATGAATCCCAAATCTGATTCCAACGACTCTCCTAGACCAATTTCTACATTTTAGAATAGATGGAATAGACAAAATTTCATTTCGAGACTCGAAACTCTGAATGGTATAAAATCTCACTTTTTGGAACCACTTAAGCCTTAAAAATCAAAAACTTTCATAATTCACAATCTAATGAGACTCAGACAATTCCCCCTACACAAATTGGTCAAATAGCACTCGGAGACACTAACAAAAAGGGTAGATGGTAATTTTTTGAAATTTTTTGAAAATGACCCTCAAGGTCATTACATCATCCACCACTAAAAATAGCGTTCATCATCAAACATAAGATAAAGGAAGGTACCTTGAGTCTCAAAAAGCTGAGGATACTAGGATCCCATGTCAGACTCTAACTCCCAAGTAGCCTCCTTAAAAGGATGATGTCGCCATTGCACCTTGATTGAAGTGATCTCTGTGGTACTGAGTCTACGAATCCGTCTGTTTAGAATAGCTACCATCTCCTCCTCATATGTCAAATCTAGACCTAACTCTACCACATCATAAAAAATCATATGGGACTCATGCGGTATATACTTGTGAAGCATGGAGACATAAAACACTGGATGGACAACTGACAATCTAGGGGCAAGGCCAACTCATAAGCCACCCCACCCACTCATCTCATAATATCAAACAGGCCAACAAACCTTAGGCTAAGCTTACCCTTCTTCCTGAATCTCATCACACCCCTTATGGGTGATATTTTGAGCCATACACGATCACCCACCATGAAATCTAAGAGACGAACCCTCTTGTCCACATAACTCTTCTTACAACTTTGGACTATTAATAGTCGACTCTGAATCAAGTGTACCTACTCCAAAGCATCGCTGAGCAAGTTAGTATCTAATGCATCAACCACAACTGAATCAAACCACCCAATAGGTGATCGGTACCTATGACCATACAATTCCTCAAATAGGGCCATCTGAATGTAGGAGTGATAACTGTTAGTATAGGAAAACTCTGCTAAGGGAAAGTATTGGTTCCACCGGGCACCAAAATCAATCACACAAGACTTAAGCATATCCTTCAACACCTGAATAGTCCGCTCGGACTGACCATCAGTCTGGGGATGAAATTTTAAACTCATGTCTAGCCGCGTACCCAAACCACGCTAAAATGCCTCCCAAAAGTGAGAGGTGAACACTGAACCCCAATCTCAAACAATATAGATAGGCACCCCATGCAACCTAACAATCTCACAAAGTTAGATCCTGGTTAACTTCTACGCATTGTAGTTAGTCTTCACCGGAAGGAAATAGGCTGATTTGGTTAATCGGTCCATAATCACCCAAACCCATTCATACTTACCCAATGCGATGGGTAATCTAGGCACTTCATCCATGGTGATATGCTCTGACTTCCACTCAAGAATAGGGATCCTTTGCATAGAACCACCCGGTTTCTGATGCTTATACTTCACTTGTTGGAAATTTAGACACTTAGCCACAAAATCAACAATGTTCATCTTCATGCCACACCACCAATAGTGTTGTTTCAAGTCATAAAACATCTTTGCCTCTCTCGGGTTAATAGAATACTTGGAACAATGAGTCTTCTCCAATATCATACGTACCCAATCACCAACCTTGGGCACACAAATGCGACCATTAATCATCAAAACTCCCTCTGGATCAAGAGAGGTTGATTTAGCTTTACCTGTCAACACTTTGTCTTGAATGGCCCTCAACTTGTTATCTTCAAACTAGTGTGTACGAATCTAGTCCATCAAAATACATCTAGCCTCCAAAAAGGACAAAATGCGATGATGTGCAGAAATATCAAGTCGGACCAACTGCCTAGACAATGATTGAACCTCCAAAGCCAAAGCCCTCTCATCCACCTTAAGAAAGGCCAACTACCCATACGAGATGCTTTGAGACTCAGGGCATCCGCTATTATATTAGCTTTGCCCGAATGATAAAGAATGGTGATGTCATAGTCTTTTAATAACTCTAACCACTTATGCTGCCTCATGTTCAGATTCGACTTAGAAAAGATATACTTTAGGCTATGGTGGTCAGTAAAGACCTCATAATGCACACGGTAGAGATAGTGCCTCCACAACTTTAGAAAAAACACTACCACCACCAACTCCAAGTCATGGTTAGATAGTTCTTCTCATGTACCTATAACTGTCGAGAAGCATAAGCTATAACTCTACCCTTTTGCATCAACACACCACCCAAGATAACTCCCAAAGCATCACAAAACACAATAAAGAACACACCCTCCTTGAGTAAGGTTAGAATAGGTGCTGAAGTCAATAACTCCTTGAGCTTTCGAAAGTTTACCTCATACTTGTCAGTCCATGGAAATGCCATGGTCTTTTGAGTTAGCCTATTCAATAGGACTGAAATAGAAGAGAAGCCCTAAACAATCAATGATAATAGCCTTCCAACCTAATAAATCTCCAAATCTCGGTAATCAAAGTAGGCCTAACCCAATTATGAACCATTGCAACCTGGTATGAATCGACCATAATACCATCCTTTGTCAGCACATGACCCAAGAATGCCATGAACTCAAGTTAAAACTCATATTTGGAGAATTTTGCATACAATATCTCCTCTCTTAATCTCTGAAGGACGGTCCTCAAGTGAATAACATCATCCGCCTCACTCTTGGAATAAACTAAGATATCAATAAACACAATCATTAATGAGTCCAAATAAGGCTGAAATACCACATTTATCAACTCCATAAAAGCAGCCAGGGCATTAGTCAACCTGAAAGACATAACCACAAACTCATAATGCCCATAACAACTCTTGAATGCAGTCTTTGGGATATCAGATTCACGAACTATCAACTAATGGTAACCCGATCTCAAATCAATTTTAGAGAATACCGATGCACTCTATAGATGGTCAAATAAGTCATCAATATGAGGAAGAGCATACTTGTTCTTGATGGTGACTTTGTTCAACTGTCGGTAGTCGATATACATCCTCATAGTACCATCCTTCTTCTTCACAAATAAGACTGATGCACCCTACTATGATACACTAGGTCAAATAAACCCTTTCTTCAACGGATCTTCCAATTCTTCTTTCAACTACTTAAATTCTATCAAAGCCATACGATAAGGAGAAATGGAGATAGGCTTGATACCTAGCTCCAAATCAATCACAAAATCAATATCACAATCAGGAGGAATACCAGGCAGGTATGTAGGAAGCACATCCGTAAACTCTCTCACTACTCTCGTAGTCTCTAAAGTATATAAATCCTTAGTGAATCACATACATGAGCCAAATAAAACAAACAACCCTTATCCATAAAATGAGGAGCATGAATATAAAATATCACCCCCTTAGGATACGAAATTGGATTATCCTTACACACCAAGCTAGTAAAATTAGGATAAGTAAGGTCACAGTCTTTGCATAAAAATCTAATACAGTATGATAGGGAGATAACCAGCTCATACCCAATATCACATCAAAATTAAGCATATCTAATAAAATCAAGTCTGCATGAGTCCCTCTACCCAAAATTATCACCAAACACCCCCGATATACCTGATCCACTACTAAGGACTCATTTACCGAGGTAGAAATAATATTAGGCACAATAAGAGTCTTACACATATAATCACTACCCACGTCAAAATAGGTCGACACATAAGAATAGGTAGACCTTAGATCAAATAACACTAAAGTAGGATGCTGAAAAATTGGAAAAATACTTATAATAACTGTATCAGAGGCCTCCGCCTTAGATCTACCTGGTATAGCATAGCTGGTAGTCACCTTTATCCTACGAACCACCACAAATGCCACCTCTAGCTCCACCCTTGGCACCCTTGATGCCATATTTATTGCCTTGTGAAGTACCTCGCATGGTTGGAGTGGCAGTAGAATGAACAGTAGATGTCCCAGGCTATCCAGTTAAAGGAGCACGTCTGGGGAAGTCTTGGGCCTTATGTAAAAATTCATCACACACAAAGAAACCTTGAGGTCCTGAACCCCTTGTAGGTTAACCAGAAGTGTCAATACGTCCCTTGGAGCCTGAAGAACCACTATAACTAGTCTAAACCAATGTACATGCACATGTACCATCTGAGCCCTAAATAGCTGCTTTGACTGGTCTACCTTGATAACCATGGGTACCTGAACTTGACTACTCTCTACCCTTGGGGGAATGACCACCAAACTGACCTTGCTGATGAAAACTCTCTGCCCCGCTTTGTTTAGCTTGTCTGATACTCTCTATCATCCAAGCGTGGTCAATAACTCTCTGAAAGGTACAATTGGATAATACAAGAGAGGCTTTAGCCTATTGAAGATAACCAGTGAATCTGTTCACCAACTAGAAAATTTGCTTAAACTCAGTAGGAATACTCGACATAGCATAATGTGACAACTCATAAAAGCAAGCCTCGTGCTTAGATACAGATAGGGAGCCCTGATCCAATCAATCAAACTCATCCCTACACTGATCACAAAGGCTAGAAGGCACGAACCTCTCAAGAAATACCTTTGAAAACTACTCTCAACTCATCATAGGGGAACCAATAGGCCTACAAAAAATAACCAATCTCTACCATTCCTTGTCCACCCTTGTAAACTTATATAAAGTGTAAGCTACTCCATAAGCCTTTAGAATACTTAGGTTGAACAACCTGTCCTAACATTCAGTCAGAAAGTCATGGGCCTTCTCCCCTGCCATAACATCAAATATAGGAGGTGCTAATTGAACAATCCTGTCAAAGCTCTTCTACTCAGCTACTGATATAGCAACACTAGAAGCAAATGGTAGAGCTACAAATCTCGGGGCACGATAGAAGGTACTAAAGAAGAACCTAGAGTCTGAAATCCCACACTAGGCCCTTGAATTGGCAGTGTAGTACCAACTATGATAGGAGATCTTGAAGTACTTAGAAGAACACCAGTAGTCAGAGCACCATCCAATCTAGCCAAAAGTCTCACCAGTAACTCCTGAAGCATCGGAGCATTATCAGGAATCGTAGGAGGCTGGGCTGGCCTCTACTTCTTAGTATGATACTTATAATCATCCTCGTTCTCAACACAAGCTTAGGTGATGGCTCTCTAGCTTGTTCATGAGTAGATGACACTCTCTTCGCCCAGCCTCATCCCTTGACTTCACCACATCTTCTGCCTCGCTCATGATTTGGGGCTCCAGGTGCAGCCTCACTTTTGGTGACTCTAGCTCTAATCCTCACCATCTGTACAAAAGAAATAGATTAGAGGTATACAATATTTGATATGAATAACTCGCATGAAAGAAATCAAAAGAAGGAATTTCTCCTAATAAGTATCTTATAGCATCTCAAAGATAAGTAGGGACATCTACATACTGATCTACAAGACTCTTCTAGACACCCTGCTCTTTAACTTATGAGACCAGTGAACATAGTACTCTGATACCAATTTGTCATGACCCAAAAATTGATGTCATGATGGCACATATCCCAAATTCCATCCCGATGTGTAAGCCTAAAAGTAAACCATATGAGACTCACAAAGGAAAGTCAGGCTAAAAATAAATGCAATAAAAGGACAATAATAAAGTTATCCCAAAACCTAGTATCATAAGTTTAAGAGCATCAAATACAAATTCGAGTCTGAATATACAATATAAGTCTCTGAATACAGTAAAACATAGAAATGAAAGATGAAACTAGCAGCTATCTGGATCCCAAGATCTCACCACTAATCCGATGTTGATATATCTGCTAGAAATCAATTGTCGTGCTAGACACCCTGACCAGAATCTGTATCAAAAGGGACATAGAAGTAGGGGTGAGTATAATCCATATGTACTCAGTAGGTTTAACCGATTGAGTATAAGGAATTAATCAAACCTATGAAATAAGCTAAGAAACAATTCCACATGCATGCATAAAAGTCCTACTCCTGCTACGCTGCTGCTAATTTATATAGAATAGC
This sequence comes from Solanum dulcamara, assembly GCF_947179165.1. Taxonomy (NCBI): domain Eukaryota; kingdom Viridiplantae; phylum Streptophyta; class Magnoliopsida; order Solanales; family Solanaceae; genus Solanum; species Solanum dulcamara. Next base: position 15,133,366 of record NC_077247.1, on the reverse strand, counting down.
ATGATTAAAGTAAACATGTATATACAATTCAATATTGAGTCAAGTCTCACAAGTATCAATTCAATGCAATGAAATATGATAATGCAATGATATGATGGTACAGTGGGATCAAGGTTGTCGCACAACATGTCATATACACTTACCGAGTTGTGCTACCAAGCAGGACCTATAGGGGTCTCCCAGATCATCTACATCATTACAATCTCAATGTATCAACTACCTCACCACCCAGCTTGTGGACAAAGACTTATGATACTCATATCTCTTTCGCTTGCCACCTAACTCGTGGTCAATAATATAGAAAAGCTGTCATATTTTCTTTCTAATTTTTTTTTGCTATTCTCAACTTTTCAATGATTAATGATATTATGAATGAGGATGAATGTATTCACAGCATATAAGGCATAGAGGTAATATATAACTCAACATATAATACAAGTTTCAAAGTTCTTAAAACTTAACCTAAATATGATATTCACCCTCAATAAACAATAATGGGAAGGGAATGCCTAAAATTAAGTGTCCACCCATTTTCTACAATATTTCAATACTCAGGTCTACTCAAAACCTCCAACGCAGCCCCTCAGATGGGCATTTTCATTCAAATATTCTCCTCACACCTTTATCATAAGCAAGTCATGAATCACATATGCTCATAACAGATAAGTTAGCAAATAAGACCCCCACACGGGATACACAACACAAATAGACCCCCACACAGGTATCACAATATAAATAAGACCCCACATAGGCATCTCAAAGTAAATTAACAATCTCAATTTACACTACAACCCCATCCCAAAGTATACAACATAGAATTTGACTAATCACCCCAGTTCAGCTCCAAGAAGGATAGGCAAACCTACCTCAATAGAAGAAACCACACTCGGACACCTCCACCGAATGATTAACTCTCTAATTCAACACTTGAAATAACAATCCACTATCAAGAATGAAATATACGCATCGTAAGGAGTCTAATGATACCCATATTGATAGGTTCCAAAATTGAGGGTTAAATAGTCCAAAAATCGATTAATTTTGAAAAGGGTTGAATCTGAAAATTTCTTTAAAAAACACGTTCTACTCATTCAGGGGAGTTTTTGGGTGAAAAACTCATAAAATAGGCCAGGAAACAAGATATAATTCAATGAAAACCAAATTGAAATTTAAGAACAAAACCCCCAACAATTCTCATTTAAAAACTACACTTTCCAATTATTTAGGAAGAGGAATTCATGAATAAATGATGTAGAATAGAAAAAGGGACTTATCCATACGAAATCCTTCAAGAACTTGACCCAAAATCGCCTACTGAAAGGTCCAAATCAATAACAATGGTGGGTTTTTGAACATATAAATGTTTTCACGACTTAACACTGTTCAGGCATGAATTGTGCATCGCGATTGCGAGCCACTGACTCTCGCGATCGTGAAGCACTAGAAAGTTACCCATCGCGATAGTGGACCCTCTCTCGCGATCGTGAGTCACACAAAAACAATGTTTCGCGATTGAGGTCGTGATTGCGAAGTGCAATTCATGCTGCACCAAAAACCATATTATAGCAGATTGCCAAGTCCAAAATGCTCTCGGTTGGATCCTCAAAAATCATTTAAGGTCTGATAAAAATAAATTGAATATGCTACTACACTGAATTTGACATTTCGAACTCAGTGGAATCATCAAATTTTTAAAAATAGGCCATTATGACAAAATTATCCTCCAGCACCCCTTTTTGGCCTAAAACTCAACTTTTGGTCTAAAAACTCAAAATGACGATTAAGGTTTTGGTTCTCTAAGTCAATATTCAACTAGTCCAAACTTGACGTTCCGGACGCAATAAAACTGAAAGAATTCTCATTCGATGTTCGGATCTCAAAATGTTGACCAAAGTCAAACAAACTCATTTAAAACCACACTTCTCAACTTAAGACGTCAAATTTACGTATCAATCCCAAATCCGATTCCGACTAATCTCCTAGACCAATTTTTAAAATTTGGAACTGCTGGAATGGACGAAATTGCAATTCGAGATTCAAAACTCTGAATGGTATAAAATCTCACTTTAGAACCACTTAAGCCTTAAAACTTAAAAAAACTTGCATAATTCACAATCTAATAAGACTCAAAAAATTCTCACTACACAAATTGATCTAATCCCTCATTTTGCTTAAATTAGTTTAAATAATTGATATGGTGGTGAGTTTCTATTGTCATTTAGAACTAAATAATTTTCTTAGTTTGTTATGTAATTTATCAATAAGCATGCCTTAGTTCCTTTTCCCTCTTCTGCCCATATATCCTTTGTTTATGATGACTAAATTTGATCATTAAAAGCTTATTTTTTGGTGAAAGTAATTGTTTAGGATTAGATATAGTTGATCAATACTAATTGGATCATTCTTCTTTTCTCTTTTCTCTACTTTTCCACTCATATGCATGTTGCCAATTGCCATTTGCCATAGTAGTTCATTATGGCATGAATAATTATTGTGTTCTTTCAATTATCTCTTTTAAATTATTTGGATTTTCACTCAGTGTCCTATATTTCCTTTCAATATGTAACTTGAACCAATATGTCTCTTCATTTTCTTCTTTGCTTATTCTATTAAGTTTTATATTTATCCATATTTATGTTGTATGTGAAACCATTGAACTGAGTCCAGGTTTGGACTCATTTCTCCCTCGTGCATTTCTTTTGGGCTTTGAGGCCCATCACTCTCTTATATTCGACTCTGCCTTATCAAAATCCAAATTTGATATGGGTGTAACAGAAGCTGATATTACAGGTGTTGGAGCAAAACAGACAGATATAGTTCATGTATATCAGATATACAGGAAAAAGGGTGATTGTATATACAACCATGATATACAAAAATAAAATGGGCAAAAAACCCAAAATACAGGTGGCCAACAACTTAGCCTAGTCGTACAGAAACCTAGTGTTAGGCCAGATTTTCATATTTATTTTTATTGTGATTCTATTTATTTGAGTTTTAATAATTTAATTTACTTACGTTTATTTACACTTACTTAGATGTTAATTTTAGTTTGGTTTAACTTAAGTGAACTCCCCTAAAAGAGAAACCACTTTTCTATTAATTTACTCTTTAAAAATAATTTTGTGCAAGTATTTTTTTTATGTAGACATTTTAACAAATAGAATTTTCTTTCAAATTATTTTAAAATTTTCAAGTTGATTTCTTGTTCAAATGATTTTAATTGACTTTATTATTTTTCCAAAGTTAGTCAAATAGTTTTCAAATCATTGGACAATCGCGCATTAGTGGCTACTTTGAGTGCTAACACCTTCTCAAAGTGGAAATTTGAACTCTTACCCTATTTCTATAACTTTTAAGACTTAAATCTGTTAAGGTATTTTAAATTAAAGTTTTCTTAATTTCTTTAAAAAATTAAGTGGCGACTCTTTTAAAACTAGTATATTCAACAACATAACACACACATTAATACGTTATTTTAATGTATATCCATTATTAATTAACATGAAATACACGTGCAAAGCACGTACACTAAACTAGTAAATAAAAAAATGCTAAATGAGAACCGAGTAGCCGCTTGATGTCTCCGATATCACAGATCATTTAGCTGCACTTCCTTCCTAGTTATCCTTACGCTTGGCATATCATTCACCTGTCTGCACTTCAAGGTTTAAGTTTCACAAGAAATCTATGAATGAGATTGTTTTATGTAAAGCATAACATATGGCATATATATCAAGTAGTGCCACCTTAACAATTTCTTTTTTTGATTAAACTCTGAACTTTATTTAACCAAGTATAGAAATATACACAACAAACTCATTGGACTCTAGAGTAAGTTCCAACAAAAATAACCAAATAAGAAGAGTTGTAATGAAAGGACTATTATCCTAATAAGACTAATGAACTCAGCACATTCTAGGAAGGGTTTGAATCATTATAGAAAAATAATGGACTCTTTTAATAGGTAAAGCTATTAAGTTTTTCTAGTATACTCTTCCACTTGAGTCGTCTCTGTCCCATAATATGCAACTACAATATAATCTTTGACTCTTTTTTTGTGCTTCCCTTTCCACTTGATTAAACCTTCAACTGTTTCTATCAAATTCATAATGGTACATCACTGCACCAAAGATATGCCACCAATTTCATCTTGGCACATTTTGGATGATACTTGAAGGCCACTGTAATGACCCTTCTGGTTATTTTCATCTTTTCCCAGTAATTTTAGTGTTTAGAGCTTTTCTGTAGTGACCCCAAGTCATTTATTACTTGCTAGGATTGACAGTTCAGTCACCTAGTCATTCGTTTGGTTTTTATACAAGTTTGTGTATTTTGAAACTCCTAAAGTTTGAATGGTTTACTTTGGTCAAAAATCTAAGAAGACTTCCTTGAAATTAAATTCTAATGGTTCCATTAGCTCCGGAAGAGTTATTTCACTCTAGTGGCATGGGTCGGCTTGGATCCCGAGGCTTTCAGTGCGAGTTTGTGTCATTAGGCATTTTAGCTTTTAAGCTTTGGCGTAATTTGACCTCAGTCAATATTTTTGGTAAACATACTCAGATGATAACTCCGTCAGTGCGGTTAGCTCTAAAATATTGATTTTGGTCTAAAAAGACCTTTCGTGCAGTTCTCGTTGCTTTTGATCTCATTTTGAGCCTTCTTGTGGATTTTAGCTTAATATGGAACTTGGATGTGGGATCCACTTTTTGTTGAGATAACTTCAGATGAAATTTTTTATGGTTCTGTTGATTCACAAATATGGAATTCAATAGGATAGCATATCTTATTTGTTCTCACGACATTTTGAATGGCTTGAACGCCCCATCAGAGACTTAGAAATTGGGGTAAACTAGTTGATGTGTTGATCGGGTGTAGCCGAACAATAGCCCTTTGCAGTCACACAAGGCTGCGTGCGCTGGTCTGTATTTTTTCGCTCGCTGCCGGCTACATTCGGGCGAGTTTGCGATCTGGCCTGTGTATTTGCACGAGGCTGTTTGGCCTTATAAGACTAGCTCTTTTTTCATCTTTTATTCTATTTTCAAAATTGAATATCTTGAGCTAGGAAGCTTTGATTAATGTGATTTCGCTTGAGTTGGTTGGGTTTTGGCGTGGCCACATGATAGAGTGATCAGGGGAGCATAGAGATCATTGATTTGCGGTAATATCTTGCCCTTAAGGGTTGTGGAGCCTTTTTGGAGCTTTAATGGTGAAATTTTTGTGTATGTCATCATTTTGGTTGTTGCGAGCCCCAAATTATGTTTCACTTTGGAAGAGAAGTTTGGGGAGGTAATTAAGAACTTTTGATAGAGTCAACTTTGAGATTCTCGGTGCGGATTTCACATTCTCGCTTTAGACTCCAATTTTGCTCTATCTTTGTTTGATGCTATTTTGGTGTCTAAACATCTATTTTAACGTTATGATCAATGATTTTCCAGTATGGCGGTGATCGGAGGTGTTTCAAAAGTGAATAACTCTTGTGTGGCAGATTGGGTGCGCATGTCATCGGCTTCGAGGTACGCTATGGTCTACTTGATCTTAGATTGTGCGTCATAAGATAATGTTTAGCATATAATGCATGTGAGTTAGGATTGTATGTGAAAGATTTAGGATTCTCTTCCTTATTCTTATTTCTGGACTCCCGTATGAACTTTGGGCTAGTTTAGTATTGTGAAACCCTTAGTTTTGGTTGGTAATTGCTTATGCCTTAGTTTAGGGTTGTTAACCTCCTTGGAGTTGTTTTTCGATGCCTTATAGAAGTTGGTTTGATTAGTACCTTAGAAAAGGTGTTGGTTGATCCTTAATTATTATAGTTGCTTCTTGTGAGAGTCTCTTTGGTTTGATACCTTTCACTAGAGCGGGGACCATGAAGTTGTTTGGAATTGTGAGGTTTCACCCTATTTATGTCACAACCCGACCTAGGTCTTAGTCGTAACACGAAGATTAGTATACCAGAGGACCCCAACCAAGCCTTTTAGCATAACATTCATTAGCATATATATGGTACATAAAATAAATAAACAAGAATCGACAATACAGAAGCATAGTCTCAAATAAAACATAAATCTCAAAATGCGCAAAAAGAGACAACATAGACTCCATTGAATATCTAACATGTCTCTACTAGTCTAGGTGGGGGCATAAGACAATATCCTAGCTCATCCAATATAAAAAGTAAAAAAAGTCATAATACTCATAAAATATAAAATGTCTCCTCCTCGGAATATGAGAACTCACTAATAGTACAATAGTGTTAACTCTAGCCGTGAGCGGGAGGAGGATGAACCTGATTGTCGGCCCCTACATTATAATACAATGTAGGCAAAAAGTATGCATTAGTATATGGAATGCACTAAGTATGTGAGAAGATGCATTAACAATAAACATAGGACATAATTTCTATGAATTATGGATGCAAGACCAATATCTTTAAAAGCATGAGTAAACATGAGAACATTAAAACATTTATCTTATTGGTCAATGCATCAAAACATCATAATCATCATAAGAACTTACATATATGGGAATAGTCGTAACCGACACTAATACCATGCGATTTATTACATAGAATTTGATGACACCCACATCAACAAGGGGGGAGACTACTTGCCAAGGTAAGCTCCATCCAATTATTATCATCATGTGATATATGTGAATTCACTAGCTAGGCCATATTGGCAAACTATAGTGACAACATAGTTTAAGAGACTAGAGGTTGCTACTACAGCTTAGGTCGATTTCCCACCTCAAAGTCCACTTGGTTCTAAGTACATCATCCCATGGATTACATATCACATCATAATCTCAAATCATACTTTTAATAATCATAAGTTTTTCATAATCATAATTCATAAATTTGTTCAAAGGAATAGCTCATTATCAAGTAATTCATGTGGTGTGGGAGTAGGTCTTCTACAAAACATCTTTAGGGTTAAGTCACCTTCTTCATTAAGGATTTAAGTCACCATTTTACTAGAGGAAGCCGTAACCGACACTATGATCATGCAAGTTATTACATAGAATTCGATGACACCCATATCAAGAAGGGGGGAGACTACTTGCCAAGGTAAGCTCTGTCTAATTATTATCATTATGTTCTATATGTAAATCCACTAGCTTGGCACTATTTGCAAACCTACAATGACAACATAGTTTAAGAGACTAGAAGTTGCTACTACGGCTTAGGTTGATTCCCTACCTCAAAGTCCAGTTGGTGCTAAGTACATCATCCCACAGATTACATATCACATCATTAACTTAAATCATACTTGTAATAATCATAAGCTTTTCATAATCATAATTCATAAATTTGTTCAAAGGAATAGCTCATTATCAAGTAATTCATGTAATATGGGTGTAGGCCTTCCAGAAAACATCTTTAGGATCTTAAGTCACCTTCCTCATTAAGGATCTTAAGTCACCCTTTTACTAGAGTAAGTCGTAACCGGCACTAAGACCATGCAATCTATTACATGAAATTCGATGATACCCACATTGAGAAAGGGGGAGACTTCTTGCCAAGCTAAGCTCCGTCCAATTATTATCATCATGTGATATATGTGAATTCACTAGCTAGGCCATATTGGCAAACCTACAGTAAAAACATAGTTTAAGAGACTAGAGGTTGCTACTACGGCTTAGGTCGATTCCCCACCTCAAAGTCCACTTGGTGCTAAGTACATCATCCCACAGATTACATATCACATCATTAACTTAAATCATACTTTTAATAATCATAAGCTTTTCATAATCATAATTCATAAATTTGTTTAAAGGAATAGCTCACTATCAAGTAATTCATGTAATGTGGGTGTAGGCCTTCCAAAAAATATCTTTAGGGTCTTAAGTCACCTTTCTCATTAAGGATATTAAGTCACCCTTTTACTAGAGTCTTGAGTCACCTTCTAGGATCTTAAGTCACTCTTTCATTAGAGTCTTAAGTCACCTTCAAGGATTTCAAATCACTCTTTCATTAAACTTGCTTGAAACATCATATAAACATTTTTTATAACCTTTCATACACGTCCTTGCATAAAGAATCTTACAACTCATTCATAAAGCTTTCATTGAAATAACCTGAAAATCATGATCATATCTCATAAATCATACTTAAAACTAGCATATAACTTGGGCCATTGAAAATCAACTTGAAATCATGCAATATGATGTGAATTATGCAATTAGGGCTTTTAATTGAAGAAATCATAAGAGAAATTGAGAAGAAATCGTTGGGATTCCATGGGTGAAAGGTACCCATGGATGAAGTCTCACATACCTTGATCTTGATGAGCACTAAATTGAAAAGAATGAAAGCTTGACCTTGAAGAATCTTTTTGAATTGCTTGACAAAGAAGAAGGCCTTAAATAGAAAAGTTGGGAGGAAAGGTTTTGTGATTTAGGAATTATGGAGATAATAGAAGGGTTAGAAGACTTTAGGGTAAATAATAGGTAATAATTTAGTCCAAAAAATCATCATCATTCATTAATGAAAGAATAAGGAATAACCAAAATTTCCCTTATTTAAACTTAATTCGGAACCCAAAATGGGCCATCACACGGACCGTTGTGTGCAATACGGTACATGGTCCCTTCCGTTGTGAGGGACTTGGCTTTTCTGAAAAAGGGATTTTGGATGGTTGCCCACCATGAGACTGACCACGGTCCGTGATGGTCTTCCATGGTAGTAGACTTGGTCTTGAAAACTAGGGGTTGCAGGGAAGAGTTTCAGCAATTCCTCTACAAAAACCTTCACAGTCCGTCACTACAGTCCATGAACTTGGAGCGTGAACATGGTCCTGACAAGGGCCTGAAGGAGGTGGTCCCCATAGAGTACACCACGGCCCGTGATCCTTTGTCGTGGACCTTTCCTGTAGTGCCCACATTTTTGAATCCCCACTACGGAGCCACACCATAAGCCGTAGTGAGGAATATGACCCGTGATGGCCTTCGTGGTCACCACCTGGTACCTAAAGCTGCACTTTTCTGGAGATTCATCTTTTGATCCTTATTTTAGGACTTTTCAACTTCTGGGATCTTATAATATCTCCCCCTTGGAAATATTCGTCCTCGAATGGGACTCAAGCTAGCATAAATGGAATAGGAAAGTAATATAACATCCCAACATGAATGCAAAATATCTCGATAATGCATAAAACATGAAATCTTTAATCTTAATCTAAAACATGACTTTAAAACTCATTTCATGAACATGAATGCATATGAAACCATGAGAACAACTGAAGCATATGATTTGGGTTAATTAAATCATGAAGGAACTAAATACCTTAACTAGGCACAAAAGAAAAGATATGAAGATATCGGGACATCATATCGTCTTCGACTTTCCATGTAGCATTCTCAACCTCTTGGTTCCTCCATAACACTTTGACTAAAGCTATTTTTGTGTTCCTTAACTTTCTAACTTGTCAGTCCAAAATTTCAATCGGAACCTCCTCATAAGAAAGAGTCTCTTTGACCTCAATGTTATCTAATGGAACAGTGGAGCTAGAAAACTTCTTCAACAAGGACACATAAAACACCAGATGCACCGATGTCAAATCGGAAGGCAAATCCAACTCATAGCCCACCTTACCAATCCGCCTTAAAATCTGATATGGGACAATATAGCAAGGACTTAGCTTCTCTTTATTACCAAAATACATCACATCTTTCATGAGTGAAATTTTCAAGTAAACTCAATCATTGACCTCAAATTCAAGTTCCCTTCTTCTCACATCTGAATAGGACTTTTATTGGCTTTAGACTGTTTTCAATCATTTTCTAATGAGTCTAACCTTCTCCATAGCCTCAAATATCAATTCGGGTCCTATCAAAGCAACTTCACCTATCTCAAACAAACTGGTAGGATATTTATACCGCCTACAATACAAAGGCTCAAATGAAGCCATATCAATGCTAGAATGATAACTGTTATTATAAGCAAACTCTATCAATGGCAAATGATCGTCCTAATTACATTTAAAATCAATAACGCATGCTCTCAACATATTATTTAATGTCTGAATGGTACGCTCAGACTGACCATTCGTCTGTGGGTGAAAAGTTGTACTAAGCTTCACTTGAGTACCAAGACCCTTTTGGAAGGATCTCTAAAACTGAGATGTAAATTGAGTACCTCGATCCAAAATAATAGATAATGGAACACCATGAAACTTATCCAACTCTCGAATATATATTTTAGCATAATCCTTGACTCTATATGAAGTCTTAACAGGAAGAAAATGAGCCAACTTAGTCATTCAGTCAATAATCACCCAAATAGAATCACGTTGCCTACAAGTACGAGGCAAGCCAGTAACGAAGTCCATATTCAATGCTTCCCACTTCCAAGTAGGAATCTCAATGTCTTGAGCGAAACCTCCTAATTTTTGATGTTCAACCTTCACTTGTTGATAGTTAGGATACTTAGCCACGAATTCCGTAATATCCCTGTTCATTCCATGCCACCAATACACTTTCCCCAAATCTTGATACATCTTTATGGAATCGGGGTGAATAGAATACCGTGAACTATGAACTTCAGAAAATATCGTATCTTTCAAGCCATCAATATTTGGAACACACAATCGGCCTTGATATCTCAAAACCCCATCTCCCTCTTAGGAGAAAGCCTCAGTGAATTTTTCGGCAATCGCTTTCTTCAATTCCACCAAAGCATGATTACTATCTTATTTTGCCTTTACATCTTCCATAAGAGATGATTCAAAATCATTTTACACAATAACACCACTATCCTCGAAATCAACCAATCGAACACCCAAATGGGCTAATCTATGCAAATTCTGAACTAACTCTTTCTTCTCATCCACAATATGAGCAACACTGTTCATGGACATTCTACTAACAGTGTCGACAACCATATTTACCTTACCCCGATGATATAGCACATATCATAATCTTTCAATAACTCAAGTCATCTTCTTTGTCGAAGGTTCAAATCCTTTTAAGTGAACACATATTGCAAACTCTTGTGATTGGTGAAAATATCCACATACACACCATAGAGATATTGTATCCACAACTTCAAAGTAAATGCCACTGCCGCCAACTCCAAGTCATGTGATGGTTAATTCTTCTTATGTGCCTTGAGTTTCCTTGAACCATAATCTATCACCTTACCATTTTTAATTAGCACAAAATCAAGACCAACTTGTGAAACATCACAATACACAATGAACCCATCGAAACCTTTTGTTAAAGTCAACACTAGGGCGAAGGTAAGCATATCCTTTAATTCTTAGAAACTTTTATCACATACCTTAGACCATTGAACTTTTACCTTCTTTTGAGTCAAAGTAGTCAAGGATGATAAAATGAAAGAGAAACCTTCCACAAACTATCAATAATTACCAAGTAAGCCCAAGAAACTCTGAATATCGGAAGGAGTCAATAGTCTAGGCCAATTCTTAAACGTCTTGGTCTTCTTTGGATCAACCATAATTCTTTCTCAGTAAACAATGTGACCAAGAAAAACAACCGACCTTCATAAAAATTCACACTTACTAAACTTTTCATACAACTGGCGGTCCTTGGGAATTTGCAACACAATCCTCAAATGATTAGCATGCTCTTCCTCACTTCAAGAATAGATCAAAATATCATCAATGAATACAATCACAAACATATCCAAGTATTGCTTAAACACCACGTTCATAAAATCCATAAAAGCGACAGGGACATTCGTTAGTCCAAAAGACATAGCCAAGAATTCAAAGTGACCATATCGAGTTCTAAAGGCCGTCTTCAGAATATCACACTCCCTTACTCGGAGTTGATGGTAACCCGATTGAATATCAATCTTTAAAAAGTAGCTTTCTCTATGAAGTTGATCGAACAAGTCATAAATTTCTTGGAATGGGATACTTTTTCTTAACTGTGCCTTTTTTCAATTGCTGATAATCAATAGACATACAAAGAGAACCATCCTTCCTTCCGACAAAGAGAATTAGAGCACCACATGGAGAGATACTCGGTCTAATAAAACCTTTATCTAGAAAACCCTTTGACTGATCCTTTAATTCTTTCAATTATGCCGGAGCCATGCGGTAAGGAGGTACAGAGATAGACAGAGAATCAAGAAGGAGATCTATACTAAAGACTATTTCCCTTTCGGGAGGAATACCTAGGAGATCATCAGAAAAAACTTTCTAAAACTCATTTACAACTGAAACTGACTCAAAAGTAGGAGTTTCAGAGTTAGTATCTCTAACCCAAACTAGATGATAGATGCAACCTTTGAAAATCATTTTTCGAGCATTAAGGCATGAAATAGATTTGCCCTTAAAAATGAAATTACTATGTTTCCATTCTAAGACTGGCTCATTAGGAAACTAAAATTTAACCACACGAGTTGTACAATATATAAAAGCATAACATGAATGAAGCCAATCCATATCAATAATAATATCAAAATCGGTCATATCAGGTTCTACTAGATCAATGGAGGTGACTGTATAAAAAACTAAAACTGTACAATATCTATGTACTCTTTTAGTCACAACTGAATCACCAACCGGAGTATAGACTGAAAAAGGCTCTAGCAAGATTTCAGGACTAACAATGAATCTCATAGCAAGATAAGGAGTAACAAATGATAAATTAGCATCCAAATCTAATAATGCATAAAGCTCAAAGTCAAAGACTTTCAGCATACTCGTGACCACATCGGAAGACTCCTCAACTTCTTGCCTAGCTTGAAGGGCATATAACCTATTTTGGCATGGTCCGCCACCTAGGGAATTTGTCCACCTTGAGTAGTTTGACCTTGAGGATGCCCTTCTTTTCCCTTATTAGGACATTCAGAAATCTTGACCCCCATCTTACCGCATTTGAAGCATGCAACCATTCCAACCAAATATTTACCTTCATGATTTCTTCTACATTTGGTACACTTCCAAAGAGTAGAACCACTAACACCACATTTTTCCTTAGTGTTTGAGACCCTATCTTTGTCAAACCTTTGACCCAAAGCTTGTGAATATCCTTGTCCTTGAAACTTTTGGCCTTATCGGGAACGATCATTATCATCACCCAATTTATTGTGAGAAAATCCACCTTCAAAAAGAGCCCTCTTGGATCCCCTCTGTTACACCCCAGAAAATTTCGTGTTACTAAGGCTACTAATGGCTTAATGTGAGTTAGAGAAGGAGAAAATCTTATGAGTATAAAGAATGAAATTCTACCGTATTAGTATGAGGATAGCATGAGTATAATATTTGGAGTTCGTACAATATGATTGGAATGGTATGTTAAAAGATATATAGCCCTTGATATCGTGAGCTAAGGTGGGGGCCACATGAAGGAATTTTTTATATATATAAAAATGACATATGATAAGTTATATGGATAATATATGTGAAGTTAAACACAACTCAATAATGAACCTTGAGTCAAATCCAAGTGTAAACCCTCCAAAAAGATGTTTCTAAGTTATGTTTTCAGGCGATATGATTTGGAGAGACCATAACGTCATCATGATTCAGTAATTTGGGAAATCTCATAAAATGAAAGTTGTAGATAATTGGATTATATTTATAACCATATGTCATGGTAATTTATTCGATATCGGGATCAAAATATATGACTATTTTACAGAACAAAGGCGTTGACCTCAATTAGAGAGCCTGACACGTGGTGGACACGTGGCCGGACCACTCCACCGCCCTTTATCACTATAAGTAGGTTTAAAAACATGTCATAAACAGAATGATAATTGTTATATAACATGATTTTTTGCATTGGACTATTCGTGAGCTAATGGACTATTCTATTTCGTATTTCCATACGTTGAGTTAGTCTCAAGAGAATTGCCTCAAGTTAAAGACGGGATCATCTTTAGACACGAGGTAGAAATCTTTAATTTCTAATTCTAATTAGAAGATATTAGTTGATATTGTGAATTAATTAACCATAGTTGGATTATTAAGTAGGAATTTGGGATTAATTAAGATGAATTAAGTTAATTAGTGGAATAAAAAGTGGTCCCCCACTGCCACATGGCCAATTTCTATTGGCCCACGTTTTTATAAGGGATAATTAGGCCTCTTGGGCAGCCACTTGGTCCCCTTATTGACAAAAATTTGCAGCCACTTCTTTTCCAACTCTAGAGAGTTCTCCAAGAATGAAGAACTCTCATTTTCAACAAATGAAGATAGAGAGAAGCAATGGAAGTGTAGAGAAAGAGAGAGGTGGACAAGCTAGAGAGTGAGGAAGAAATTGAGGGGTTAAGTGTGGTGATTATTCAAGGTCATGGAATCAAGGATGTATCCATTAGAGAAGCAAAACGTTTTTGACCAAGCCTTCAAGTTTTCAAGCAAATTGTGTCATAAAAGCCTAAGATAAGATTTCATCTCCTTTTTCATTTTTTCCTCATCTTGAAGGTAATTGAAGCTTGTGTGAGTTGATAAATGAGTGATGAATGTATGAAATTATGGGTGTTGATGTTGAGGCATGATAGGAGACGTTTGAGGCTGCTTGGTGTAGAAAAGGATGAATTAATTTTGCTTAGTATTGGATTATTATTGTTATGGATTTTGTGATGAGAATGAAGGAATTAAATAGTTAAGGATGAGGATGAATTTGTTGTAGAACTTGTGGTGATATTAACATGGCTTTCTTGCATATGAATGAATGATGTTGTAGTTGTGTGTGGCTGCTGTTATAGGCCACGAAAATTGGATGAAAAGTAGTATGAAATAAGGTATAAATATTGTAGGTGATTTGCTTGGCTTGTTATAGGTGTTCATAAGGTTTTTGAGCATCTTTATGTTGTTGGTTAGGGGTTGTTTTGATAGGTTATTGTTGTTCTTATTGAGCTTGGAAGATTAATGATAATTAAGGTTGTATGTTGCATTATATGTTGGTTGGGCTGTTTTAGGATTGTTTCAATAAAACATTAAGACTATGGATCATTAAGGATAATTGGAAGATGTAGTAGTTGTATGTGGGTTATTTGTAGTATTTTTTAATATCATCTTGGATTGTCTTGATATGGCATTTGAATGTGTGATTATTGATGTTTCTTGGTGATTGTATGGCTGATTTGGAAGTGGAGAAAGTGAGTAGTATAAGGGAGTTGCTGCCCAGATTTTAGTGTTTTGCAAACCCGTTTTTGGATGGGACTGTTGTTAGTAATTTTAGCATAACTCTTTGCGTAAGGCTCCATTTTGAGTCATTAAAATGTTATGGAAAGTTATTTCATAGATCTAAAACTTTTATTCAGGCTCTAAAACCTAGTTTTGCTTTTATATACTCGAAAAAGGGTGATGACGTTAAGAGGAGGTGTTGTCCAATTTTTTTTTCCAGAAATAACCTACTAACGATAAAGTACGTTTTATTCCTTTCCATAGCTTAATCTTAGTGCCTAACATTTTAATATAGGTTGAGACAATATTGAGAAGCATATACATATTGAGCGTAAGTAAACGCTAAAGGTATGTAAAGCTAACCTTTCTTCATTTTGGCAGGATCCATATGAAACAAACGGACGACGCATACTTAAATTCCAAAGAAACTCCTATTCTTAGATACATTCGGATGGCTAACGTTCCTGGTTTCCAGAATTTATATTGTTATGTCTTGTCTCATGAGTATGATTCCAGCCATCCTAGTTGGTATAATTTATATTTTGATATAATACATATTTCGATATATTCATGTTTGGCATAATGCCTAACGACAATCAAAGAGTGCTTGAAATGACTACCATCCTGATTTTCAAATAATGGTTTGTTTGGATTATTCCATTAAGTCTTAAATAATGATTTAAATGCATATGGTTACTCACTACTCTACTCATGCATGTCTTAATATATCTTTCACCGAATCCTGGGCTGGGTATGTATTCTTGCACAGCTTCACTGTATTATTCATTGAGTCCCTCAGGGCCGGGTGTAGTATATATATACATATGATAATATAATATGATGAGATGGTGATATGATGATGGCGTCGAGCCCCATGATGGGCTGAATATGATATACATGTATATGACATATTCACCGAGTCCATAATGGGCCGGATATGATATATGATATGATCATACATGATTTTATTTCATAAGGCATATGTACAGTAATTTCTTAATTATCGGTATTATACTTGTCTCCTGATTGCCTCTTTCAAATTTGATCTCCTTTACGGTATTTTATATTGTATATACTCAGTACATATGTCATACTGACCCCTTTTATTCAGAGGGCTGCTTTTCATGCCTGCAAGTAAAGATGTTATCCAGCTATCTAGGGGTACGGCGGGGCCTTGTCCCATCATATGTTGTTATTGATATTCTTACAGGTCTATAGGCATATATGTGTGGGTTGTATATAGATGTTATCCAGCTATACTAGTATGACTAATATTTTGGAACGTCCCCATTCATAGTGGTAGCCTTGCCGACTTGCGTATATACATATATATTTAGAATGTGATGTGTAGTGGCAGCCTTGTTGGCTTGCGTATCTGTATATGATATATAGCGGGACGTTCCTACATGTAATGACAGTCTTGTTGGTTTACATACTATGTTATCTTTTGATGATTATAACTCCCCAGGAGACAGGTGGTTTGATATATATATATGACTATTTTGAGGTGAAGTTCTGCCCATATAAGTCTCCTATCATGTTTAGTTGCTAAGAGGTGTATATACAAGTGTCCAGTTCGGGCACTAGTCATGTCCCACAGAGTTGGGTCATGACAGAAGATGTATCAGAGCAGTTCATCCTCGAAGTGTCTACAGACCGTGTCTAGTAGAGTCTTGTTTATCGATGTGTTGTGCACCACATCTATAAACAGGAGGCTATAGGACATATAGGATGTTGCCTTTCTTTCATATCTAAGATCGTGCGATAGAGCCTAGCCATAGGACATGAAGTTCTTTTTTCTAACCTTTAATTTCAGCTGAAGAACGACATTGATTGAAGAAAGCAACTGATGATATTGGAAGCTACACAGTATATAGGTAAGTAATGGTGCGAAAGAGGCATGTTGGATAAGGTAAGAATATTGAAATATGATTGAAATGTAAAGTTGAAAATTGAAAGGAAAAGTAGACATGAAAGTGTAATAGGTGTAGTTCGAGTTGGACATACGATGTAAGTCTATCATTTTTATATTGTTATTGATATTGGGCGCCTTGTGTGGCTGTGATATAATATGATAAGAATATATATATGTTGTCCCTGTGAGGCATTATTGGTACTTTGTGCGTGCAGGTTTTGGGATAGTAAGAAATACAGAGAAAACTTTGCCTAAATTTTCCCTGAAATAGAAAGAAATAAAAGGAAAGGATGATATATCTTGGAAGTTGATACCGATAGGGTAAATTTATTATGTTGGACTAAAGATTTAAGATATACCTTCCATGTCATCCATAAGGGGCGCCACTCTTACTTGGGAAATGATATTTCGGAAAAAGCTTATATGAGCAACAAAATCTAGAATTCATTTGAATGGATCAGAATACGTCCCAACCACATATTGCCTTAGAAAAAGCTCATGTTGAAAGGAAAAACATCCAACAATTAAATTTCACTTTTAATTGAAGAATACAAAGCATTCGTCAAGTAATTTATGAATTAAATAATTCGTTCATGATTCAATAATAAGCCTGGAAGTAAATCAGGTGCATCAAGCAATAAGAAATCCGGTGGTGCTTGTTGGATTCTAGTTTTCATTTGGTAGTGGTTGGAGAATGATTCATAGTAACATTTTAAAGTTTTAACCAACTAATTGGCGATGAAATTTGTTGAAGAAAAACATAAATTTGTGAGCTATTAAGGATAAGGTTGATCAGAAAGGGTGAAGGGTTGAGTACTCCTAGTCCAGGGAGTGTAATTAAAACATAGTAAGAATCGTCAATAAGGTTAACAAGTATTACGTTATAGGATGGATTATGAACAAAATGTAATGTGAATACCATAAGAATTGTTATTGAAATGAGTAAAGCCTAGCAAGGAAGTAACTAAAGCATATGATGTGATTTGTGGGAAATGGAAAATCAAATAAAGAACGAATAAGAAAGACTTACAAAGTTCTATAGGGAAAGTTCAGAATAGAAAGTCAAGTGGTAACGATGGTAAAGGTGAACAACAAGATAGAATGAATACCAAAAATGATTGGTATGATAAGAACAAATAGAGATGAACAAAATATGTTTTGAAAATGAGAAAGAGGTTATGTAAAAGTAGTGTTTTCCGACAAATATATAGGTAGCATGAAATTCTTCGTGCATAAAATAAAAGATGGACATAGACTGGATAAATGAAAGGAATACTAAAGGAAGCACTCAAGATAGACACAATTAATTAAGTATGAGTATAGGACAAAAAGAGAAATAGATAGCTACGAACTAAAGGTGTAGTATGATAAAAATGTGATAAGACAAGACCACTATTAAAATAAATTTGATATGATTTTGAGTAAGATTAGAAGTTAGCGTTGGATACACAATAAGGGTGAAAGCATATGAAGCATAAAGGAGTATTGCGTATTTATGACTTCACCTCGGAAAAATAGTGAGATTCTTAAAGGACAAAGATTGTAGATTTGTGAAACAACTGATGCTTTGTGAACCTATTAGAGTAACAAGTCACATCTGTTGGGATAAAGATAATATTATAAAAAAGCTTGGAACACTTATCATCAGAATATAAGTGCTACCGAATGGAGAATATGAAACGATTATAAACACTAGCTAATTATTGATTGGAATGAATGGAATATGGCTTTGGATAAATTGCGACATTAATTATATTACTCGAGTACCAATCATCAGATTAGATTTTGTACTATATATCGAGAATTCTAAGCACCTCATAATTGTGTTAAGGTTTCGTACATGGGCAATCTAAGTTATAGATTATATAAAGGAAGATATAGATATGGTGCAGTATACCAAATGTATTGGAAAAGAATCATATGCATTTGAAAATTTGAAATGGGAGCATAGAGTAGAATGTAAACAGATAATTATATGGGTACACCCTAAAGGGGGGGAGAGGATAAGAAAAATACAAGTGTAAAGTGAAATCAACTGACACTGCAATACGTTAATGTGAACACTTAAATTTCAAATGAGATTCCACGCTGGAACAAGTTAGTAAGATCTAAAAGCCAGCAATAAACGGATAGAAACCAAGATAATATTTCAGACAGTGCTGAGGGTTATTGGTAAAGTTCTTGAATAGTATGATATCAAAAGATGGATGCAATAAAACAAAGGAATGAATACGACAAGAGAATAGTAACGAGTAACTTAAAGATATTATAAAGGATAGCAAGGCTATACTTGATTAACAGCAGAGTTATTGGCTAATGATATTGTGGCATACAAGTTGCAAGGGAGGAAGAATAAGAAATCTCTCATATGCTAGAATGTGATATAATTGAATGGTAAGTAAAAAAAGGGAAACAAATATGGAAAAATAGATAGCAAATGAGTGTTAGTACAATAAGATATGTAGAGTTGAATAAGCCATGAGAAGGAAAGAAGATGATTAAGATTGAGTGCACTTTGTACAAATGGTACAAGAATAGTATGCAACCTAAGAATATGGTATGCTAAGGGTGAGATCAAGTGATTACTTGATAAAAAGAATAAGAATTAAGTAACAACAATGTGATTGAAATATTTCTGATACATCAAAGATATGTATAAGATGGTTTGAGATAAAACTACAAGGATATAATTAGTAATGAGGGAAAAGGCCTTAGATGAGCCCTAATATCAACTGAAAGAGGTAAGACAAAATATAGGGTCTGCCTAAAGACTAGCGTGGCGACATTAAGATATCTTATGGGCTGATAAGTCAAAAATAGAGAAATGAATCAAGATATTATGCCTAAAGTATTTCCCGTTAAGATAAAAGAAATTATGAAATAATTTAATCAAGACAATCAGAACAAGCGGGTTACTGGTTACTGGATGATGGTAAAGTCATAACATAAGGAAACCCTAACGCTAGTTCATAGCCAACCCAAAAACCGAGATTAAGAAGTAAAAGTAAATTATAGGTTAAGACCTTCAAGAGAAAGTTAGAAAGTAACACATGATACCGATGATTTCAGAATACGGATTTCACAATAGAGTAAAGCAAGAATATTAGAGTACAAAAATGTTATCCCCTATGAAATTTCATTCTACTTGTAGAACCTGGAATGCGTTATAATGAACTAAAGTGAATCGACAAATGGAGGAGGTATGTGAAGGGCATAATTAACTATGAGAACACTTGAGAAAATATTGGGAATTTAGAATCTATTCAACATTCGAGAACGAATGTTCCAAAGGGGGGAAGGATGTTACACCCCAAAAAATTCCATGTTACTAAGGCTACTGATGGCTTAATGTGAGTTCGAGGAGGAGAAAATATTACGAGTATAAAGAATGAAATTCTACCGTATTAGTATGAAGATAGCATAAGTATAATATTTGGAGTTTGTACAATATGATTGGAATGGTATGTTAAAAGATATATAGCCCTTGTAACTGTGAACTAAGGTGGGGCCCACATGATGGAATTTTTTATATATATATAAAAATGACATATAATAAGTTATATAGATGATATATGTGAAGATAAACATAACTCAAGAAGTAACCATGGGCCAAATCCAAGTGTAAGCCCTCCAAAAAGATGTTTCTAAGTTATGTTTTCAGGCGATCTGATTTGGAGAGACCATAACGTCATCATGATTCGGAGATTTGGAAAACCTCATAAAGTAAAAGTTGTAGATAATTGGATTATCTTTCTAACCATAGGTCATGGTAATTTATTTGATAACGGAATCAAAAGATATGACTATTTTACAGAATAAAGGTGTTGACGGCAATTAGAGAGCCTGACACGTGGTGGACACGTGGCCGGACCACTCCACCGCCCTTTATCACTATAAGTAGGTTCAAAAACATGTCATAAACAGAATGATAATTGTTATATTCCATGATTTTTTGCATTGGACTATTCGCGAGCTAATGGACTGTTATATTCCATATTTTCATACGTTGAGTCAGTCTCTAGAGAATTGACTCAAGTTAAAGATGGGATCATCTTTAAACACGAGGTAGAAATCTTTAATTCTTAATTCTAATTAGAAAATATTAGTTGATTTTATAAATTAATTAACCATGGTTGGATTATTAAGTAGGAATTTGGGATTAATTAAGATGAATTAAGTTAATTAGTGGAATAAAAAGTGATCCTCCACTGCCACATGGCCAATTTTTATTGGCCCATGTTTTTATAAGGGACAATTAGGCCTCTTGGGCAGCCATTTGGTCCCCTTATTGACAAAAAGCTGCAGCCACTTCTTTTCCAACTCTAGAGAGTTCTCCAAGAAGGAAGAACTCTCATCTTCAACAAATGAAGATAGAGAGAAGCAACGGAAGTGTAGAGAAAGAGAGAGGCGGACAAGCTAGAGAGTGAGGAAGAAATTGAGGGGTTAAGTATGGTGATTATTCAAAGTCATGGAAGCAAGGATGGATCCATTAAAGAAGCAAAAATATTTTTGACCAAGCCCTCAAGTTTTCAAGCAAATTGTGTCATAAAGGCCTAAGGTAAGATTTCATCTCCTTTTTCATTTTCCCCTCATCTTAAAGGTAATTGAAGCTTGTGTGAGTTAATAAATGAGTGATGAATATATAAAATTATGGGTGTTGATGTTGAGGCATGGTAGGAGACGTTTGGGGTTGCTTGGTGTAGAAAAGTATGAATTAATTTTGCTTAGTATTGGATTATTATTGTTATGGATTTTTTGATGAGAATGAAGGAATTAAATGGCTAAGGATGAGGTTGAATTTGTTGTAGAACTTGTGATGATATTAACATGGCTTTCTTGCATATGAATGAATGATGTTGTGGTTGTGTGTGGCTGCTGTTATAGGCCACGAAAATTGGATGAAAAGTAGTATGAAATAAGGTGTAAAAATTATAGGTGGTTTGCTTGGCTTGTTGTAGGTGTTCATAAGGTTTTTGAGCATCTTTATATTGTTGGTTAGGGGCTGTTTTGATAGGTTGTTGTTGTTCTTGTTGAGCTTGGAATATTAATGATAATTAAGGTTATATGTTGCATTATATGTTGGTTGGGCTATTTTAGGATTGTTTCAATAAAACGTTAAGACTATGGATCATTAAGGATAATTGGAAGATGTAGTAGTTGTATGTGGGTTATTTGGAGAATTTTTGAATATCGTCTTGGATTGTCTTGACATGGCATTTGAATGTGTGATTATTGATGTTTCTTGGTGATTGTATGGCTGATTTGGAAGTGGAGAAAGTGAGTAGTATAAGGGAGTTGCTGCCCAGATTTTTGTGTTTTGCAAACCCATTTTTGGATGGAACTGTTATTAGTAATTTTAGCATAACTCTTTGTGTAAATCTCCATTTTGAGTCATTGAAATGTTATGGAAAGCTATTTCATAGATTTAAAACTTTCATTCAGGCTCTAAAACCTAGTTTTGCTTTTATATACTCGAAAAAGGGTGATGACGTTAAGAGGAGGTGTTGTCCAGTTTTTTTTTCAAAAATAACCTACTAACGATAAAGTATGTTTTATGCCTTTCCATAGCTTAATCGTAGTGCCTAACGTTTTAATATAGGTTGAGATAATATTGAGAAGCATATACATATTGAGCGCAAGTAAACTGTAAAGGTATGTAAAGCTAACCTTTATTCCTTTTGGCATGATCCATATGAAACAAACGGATGACGCATACTTAAATTCCAAAGAAACTCCTATTCTTAGATACATTTGGATGGCTAACATTCCTGGTTTCCAGAATTTATATTGTTGTTATGTCTTGTCTCATGAGTATAATTCCAGCCATCCTAGTTGGTATAATTTATATTTTGGTACAATACATAATTCGGTATAATTCGTGTTTGGCATAATGCCTAACGATAATCAAAGAGTACTTGAAATGACTACCATCCTAATTTTCAAATAATGGTTTGTTTGGATTATTCCATTAAGTCTTAAATGATGATTTAAATGAATATGGTTACTCACTACTCTACCCATACATGTCTTAATGTATCTTTCACCGAGTCTCGGGCCGGGTATGTATTCGTGCACAGCTTTACTGCATTATTCACAGAGTCCCTCACTAGAGGGCCGGATATGGTGTATATATATATAATGATATGATATGATGACATGGTGATATGATGATGGCGTCGAGTCCCATGATGGGTTGAATATGATATGCATGTATATAACAAATTCACCGAGTCCATAATGGGCCGGATATGATATATGATATGATGATGCATGATTTTATTTCATAAGGCACAGGTACAGTGATTTCTTGATTATCGGTATTATACTTGTCTCCAGATTGCCTCTTTCAAATTTGATCTCCTTTACGGTATTTTATGCTTTATATACTCAGTACATATGTCGTACTGACCCCCTTTCTTCGGGGGGCTGCTTTTCATGACCGCAGGTACAGATACTCATTTTGGGGATCCGCCAGCTTAGGATTTCCATCCAGTTATTTTGAAAGTGCTCCATTATTTTGGAGCGTTGACGTTTGATATCGACCTTTTGATGTATATATTTATTTATCCAGGGGTACGGTGGGGCCTTGTTCCGTCATATGTTATTATTGATATTCTTAGAGGTCTGTAGGCATATATGTGTGGATTGTATATAGATGTTATCCAATTGTACTAGTATGACTAATGTTTTGGAACATCCTCATTCATAGTGGAAGCCTTGCCGGCTTGCGTATATACATGTATATTTAGAATATGATGTGTAGTGGTAACCTTGTCGGCTTGCGTATCCGTATATAATATATAGAGGGACGTTCCTACATGTAATGACAGCCTTACTGGTTTACATACTATGTTATCTTTTGATGATTGTGACTCCCCAAGAGACAAGTGATTTTGATATATATATATATGATTGTTTTGAGGAGAAGTTCTGCCCATATAAGTCTCCTATCATGTTTAGTTGCTGACAGATGTATATATGAGTGTCCAGTTTGGGTACTAGTCATGGCCCATAGGGTTGGGTCGTGACACCCTCACAAGGACAACACTTGCTCAATAATGCTTTAAGGTCTGCGATGCAGAGACATCGCGTACCCTCCTGTTGGTGCGCTTAAACTTAAGGAAATTAAAAATGCTTAGTAATCATCCAGGTCCACGTTGAAGACCTACACTTGACTTAGACCATAATTTCATTAAAAGTTCGCAAAAACATACCTGGGCAACAATAAGCATGGAAGGACTGGTCCTCGATGCGGACCTATCGCGGACCCTTCTGTTTACCGATCGTCCACATATTTTTTATTATTATTTTTATGTATAAATTATACTAACCTAATTACAAAATAAAACAAAATGAAAGTTAAACAATCTTTAAAATATTAACTACAACATTGAAATGTCAACTTCTACACCACCTCACGAGTTTCCTCCCGCATAGCGCCTGATTATTGTCATGGCATAACTGAGCTCTGGCTCTACTCATTTTTGAGTTCAATCTCTTCCTCCTCATGATCCACATATTTTCCACAATAGTGCTTAACTCGTTGGTTGTTCACCACAAACGTGGTTGATTTGGTGCGATCCTATAATTCCACGGCTCCATGTGACGATATTCACATCACCTTAAAGGACCCACTCTATTTAGATCTGAGCTTACCTTGAAAGAGATGAAAATGAGATTTAAAGAGTAATACCTTATGCCCTGGCTCGAACGTGAGAGAGACAATGTGCTTATCATGCCATCTCTTTATATTCTCCTTGTATAGTTTAGCATTCTTATAGGCGTGGAGCCTAAATTCTTCCAGTTCATGAAGCTGATCTATGTGCCTCCTACCTGCCAACTCTGGGTCTAAGTTAAGCTTTTTAATAGCCTCGTAAGCTTGGTGCTTTAGCTCCTCTAGAAGGTGACATGCTTTTCCAAACACCACATAGTATGGTGAAGTACCAATGGATGTCTTGTACGCACTCTGGTAGGACCAGAATGCTTCGTCTAGCTTGATGGACCAGTCTTTCCTAGTAGCACTCAAGGTCTTCTGGAGGATTTTCTTCACCTCACGATTAAACACTGCCTACTAGTCTGGGCTGATATGCTGTGGCCACCTTATGCCTGACACCAAACTTAGCTAACAAATTCTTTATCATTTGTTTAATAAAATACTTACCTCTATCACTGATGAAGGCCTTTGGAGTGCCAAACCTTTTGAAGATGTGCTTCTTAAGAAAGCGACTTACCACTTTTGAATCATTGGTCGGCAAAGGCGATTGCTTCAACCCATTTAGAAACATAGTCTACTGCCATCAATATGTACTGATTTCTATATGAGGGTGGAAAGGGACCCATGAAGTCCATTCCCCACACATCAAAGATTTCTACCTTCAAGATGTTGCTTCACAACATTTTATGTCTTCTCCATATTGTTCCCATCCTTTGGCATTAGTCACAATTTTTGACAAAACTTGCAACATATTTAAATAAAGTAGGCCAAAAGAAATTAGATTGTAGTACCTTGTGAGCCGTGCGCTCTCCTCCATGATGTCTTCCGTAAGCAGAAGAATGGCAACTCTGTAGAACTTGGCGTACTTCTGATTTAGGCACATATCTCCTAGTCATTCAATCAATGCCTTGTTTGAACAAATAAGGTTCATACCATACATAGAACTTTGCCTCGTACATCAACCTCTTCTTTTGCTGGGAGGTTGCATCTGGGGGGGACACTCCACTCACTATGTAATTTACAATATCAGCACACCAGGGCATTTTAGTGACTTCCAATGCTAACAACTGCTCATTTTAGAATTATTCTTTTATCAACATCTATTCACTTACATGTGATGAATCCTCTAATCTAGATAGATGATTTGCTATTTGATTTTCACATCATTTTCTGTCATTGATCTCTATATCAAATTCTTATAACAGCAGGATCCATCTGATTAACATGGGCTTGGCATCCTTTTTTGTTGAACAAATACCTAAGAGTTTTATGGTCAGTAAAAATAATAACTTTTGTACCTACCAGATAAGAGAGAAATTTGTCAAATGCATAGACCAATGCAAGCATCTCCTTCTCTATGACTTTGTAATTTTCCTGAACTGATTCAAGAGTCTTACTGGCATAGTAGATAGAGTGAAAGATCTTTTCCCTCTTTTGTCCTAGAATAGCTCCCACTGCTATATCGCTAGCATCACACATTAGCTCAAAGGGTAACTCCCATACAGGAGCTATCAGGATTTGGGCTTTAGTTAGCCTTGTCTTTAAGAGCTAAAATGTCGGCAAACACTTATCATCGTACACAAATTTTACCTCTTTCTCCATCAAGCTGCATATGGATGTGACAATCTTCGGGAAAAAAATTATGAACCGACGATAGAACCCCGTGTGCCCTAGGAAATTACGAACACCCTTGACTGAGATTGGAGGTGGTAGCTTCTCGATAACTTCTATTTTGGTTTTATCTACCTCTAGTCCCTCTTTGGATACTTTATGACCTAACACAATCACCTCTTTTACAAAAAATGGCACTTCTCCTAAATCAAAACTTGATTTGTTTCCTCGTATCTTTCCAGCACCTTATCTAGATTCTTCAAATAAAGATCAAAAGGCTCCCCAAAGACTGAGAAGTCATCCATAAATATTTCTACAAAATCTTTCACCATATCATGAAAGATAGTCATAATGCATCTCTAGAAGGTGGCAGGAGCATTGCATAGCCCAAATGGCATACGCTTAAATGCATATGTCCCATAAGGGCATGTAAAAGTGATTTGCTCCTAATCCTCCGGTGGTATAACCTGAGTACCCATCTAGGAAGCAATAATACTCTTGTCCAGCCAATCTATCTAGCATTTAATCAATGAATGGCACTGGGTGGTGATCTTTTCGCGTAGCATCATTCAACCTTCTATAGTCCATGCATATGCTCCATTCAGTTACTCTTTTGATGGGGATTAACTTATTTCTTCATTAGTCACCATAGTCATTCCCCCTTTCTATGGAACATACTAGACTGGGCTTACCCACTTACTGTCTGAGATTAGGTATATAATACTTGCATCTAGCTATTTAATTATCTCTTTTTTCACTTTCTTTCATGACAGGGTTTAACCTGCATTATGGTTGTAACACCCCAATTTTCTTTTTATGTTTTTTCTAAAGGATTGACAGATGATCCACGTTATCTATGAAGTTCTATGTAAGCTATTAATTGGGATGTCTTACATAACAAAGCTACTTGAGTACACATCGAGCTTAGCTAGCAAGGATTACATGGATTCCTAAGGTAAGATGAGATTACGAACCCATGGAAGAGGGAAAAGAGGTGTAGCACCTACTTGAAACAAGTAGGTGATGCACCTACTTAGGGTGGACCCCACACTACCATGTGGCAGCTTTGGATTAGGCGCATGGATGAGGTGGCCCCTAAGGGATGCCATATGTAAAACTTTAAGGGAGTACATATATACATGTTAAGATGACTAAGAAGTCATTTTTTAGTCTTACACTTAGAAATTTAAGAGGAAAAACTTAGAGAAAAGAGAGAGGCAGCCACGGATTTGGCTTGAACCAAGGTAAGTCCTTTGATTTCATTCTGTAAATTAATTTTCAAAGGTATTCTTCAGTTAAGTAGTTGTGTTTAACAACATAAAATTTATAGTTGGGGCAGCGAGGAGGTTCTTGTTCTTGGTAGCAAACCCATTTTTGGATACGACTGGCGTTAGTAAAATTAGTATAACTACGTGTGTAAATATTCGTTTCAAGTGATTCCAAATGTTTTGGAAATATATTTCATAGGTATATAACTTTCATTTAGGATCAAAAACCTAGTTTTTCCTTTAGATGCTCGAAAAAGGGTGATGAAGTATAGGGGAGGTGCTACCCAGATTTTGTTTTGAAAATCCTACATAGATAGTTGTTGTTATTTTGGGCCTATCTTTTTGTACATAATTGTTGTAGAGGTGATTCAAAAATTTATGCGACCCTAAGACACATGTTTATAACTTTCATTGAGGCCACAAAGCCTATTTCCCCCATTTACCCCTTCGAAACCGAGCAACAATATAAGACAGTAGGCTGTCTAGAATTCTGGTTTGAATAGGTTGGGCTGATTTTTACTAATTTCATGTTTAGTTTCGATAGGATGAGACTCTTAAACTTAAGTAGATATTTGATTGTGTATGTAAGGTGTATATGTGCTTATACAAGCTAAGAGAAGCTGTTTGATGAAGTGGATTTTGGTTGATCTATGGAGGAGAGGAATTGAGCTCCTCGAGTTTTGGTAGAACCTATTATATGCTAAAATGCAAGGTTCGTGTATAAACTTGAACTTGAAATATTTTATTTTTCTGAAATTTGAAGTATTTTGATGGGTTGTTTCATTACTCCTTGTCTTGTATTATGGTATGACTATTATCTCAAGTATTACAAAACTTTTGCTAAACCGCCCACTTGTACGAATTCCTTGATCATTTTGCATTCTTGATGGGACTTTATCCTTCTTGTTACGGTGACTTGTCATCAATATTGGCATGCCTCTCGATTTGGATCTTGCCCATCTTGACTTTGGATTTACATTTTGTCTTGACGATGGAGTTTCACCCTTTCTCGAGTACGAGTGGAAAGCCACTTTCAATGTGGTTCTTGATTCTCTTGATATTGGGTGACGACCCTTCTTGATATGGGCTTCGGTCCTTCTTGATTTTGGGGCTTCGGTCCGTCTTGATATTTATTGTGCTTAGTGTGAAGGCATGACGTACCTATTGGGCGAAATTGATTATTTGACAACTCTTTCGAATTGAATTATAAGTTTCTTGATACTTGAGCCTTCGAATATTGATATTGATATTTTGAAACTCTTCAAGGTTTGTATTCGATACTTTGATATGCTTGTTTACTTGGGCTTTCTTTTACCTTATTGAGCCACCTGCGACGAACAAGGGAACTGAAGAATTTAATGGCTCCAAGCCCAAAGTTTTTATACCACTAAGCTTTATGCTTAGCGATAGTTGTTTCTATCATAGGTAATGTGCGGGATGAGGTATGAAGATGGACATTTGGAGTAGACTTTTCGGAGCCCTTGTGAAGATCACATCTGCATATGCATTTAATTTTTGTAAATATTTTGGGGGACTTGTACATGATACATGTGGCACTTATGTATGAAATTTTGAATGCTTGTGAAAACAAACTATAGGCTTGTAACTTGAACAGGGTAACTAGTTTTGCTACTTAGGAGTATGATTTTAACTCAAGTCATCCATGTACTGCGGTTATATGTTGGCTTGTTATTTTGCACAAATGAAGATAATAGTTTTGTAATAACTACTGGTTCGAGTTTTATGTATTTTATGGACCCGCAATGGTGTTGACTATTTGCGATTAAAAAAGCTACCTTTTGTTTCGCAAGTGGAATCCTCCCAAAGGGGGTGCTACAGTGGTTGTGCTCTTTCCTTATGCCTTTCTTCCATGAAGATTTTATGCATGCACAAAGCTGGGCTAATACCATGGAGATCATCCATCTGCCATTCGATTGCCTTTTTGTGCCTTTTTAACACTTTGACTGCTTTTGTGACCTGGACATCAGACAAAGATGATGAAAGAATTACAGGTAAAGTATTATTTACACCAAGAAAGCATACCTGAGATAAGAAGGAAGTGGCTTCAACTCCAAGGTAGGATCTTTTTCTAAAGATGAATTAGGTGAAAGAACCAATTCTCTCTCTTGGGGTTCCACATTCTTCTTCCACATACTTACGTTTGGAATGTCTAGCACACTAGCTAGCTCCTTAGCTCCCATATCACCCTCAATATCTTGACTCACCAATACTCTCTCTCAGGGGTCTTTTGATAATATACACTGGGATGCCACTTCCTCATCAATGACAGTTATAGAATACAACTCTTCATAAACTGCGAGCAATTTCAGTGCCTGATATACATCAAACAACTCTACTTTGACATGTGCCCTCATAGTTAATCTACTAGTAGCTACATCATTCAGTGCACCCCCTGTTACTAGGAACGAACGTCCCAAGATGAAAGGGACCTCAGGATCAAGCTCAAAATCTAATACAACAAAATCAACAGGAAAGATGAGGGATCCCACTTGAATAACACGTCCTCAATAATACCATCCAATTTGGCTACAGAACGATTAGTTAATTATAACAAAATAGTAGTTGGTTTAGGTTCTCCCAAGCCTAATTTCTTAAGCATAGATCTAGGCATCAAGTTTATACTTGCACCTAGATCACATAGACTTTCGAATTGTTGCACTTACCAATGGTTATATGTACTGTGAAACTACCTATATCCTTCTGCTTAGTGGGGAGCTTTACTTTATTCAAAATTCTTGAACTACACTCTTCAGTGAGTGCTACCGTCTCAAATTCTACCAGCTTTCTCTTGTTGGCTATAATATCTTTGACATACTTAACATATTTTGAGATACCCTACCACACATCAATTAAAGGAAATTTAATTTGTACTTATTTTAACATATTGATTAATTTCTCGAAACACTCCTCCTCCTTCTTGTTTTTAAATTTTATGGGAATAGGGGAGGTAGTTTTGCCTTTGGTTCCTACTCCGCCCTGGGTAAGCTAGGCTCACCAGCTTCAACAT
Organism: Solanum dulcamara; assembly: GCF_947179165.1. Taxonomy (NCBI): domain Eukaryota; kingdom Viridiplantae; phylum Streptophyta; class Magnoliopsida; order Solanales; family Solanaceae; genus Solanum; species Solanum dulcamara. The sequence continues at coordinate 15,102,726 of NC_077247.1, read as the reverse complement.
TTGTTTCTTTACCTTTATCTTCACTAACTTTGCTTTGTGGAGCCAAATCAGCTAATGGGCGTCCACTTCAGATACTTACTACATTAGTAAGTACCTACTTGGGATTTTGATCAGTGTTACCTGATAATCCACCTTGCGGGCGAGAGTTTTGAGCACTGGCTAACTGCCCCACCTGCTTATCTAAATTTTGAGTTATGATTTGGCTTTGACGAACATCAGCAGCCAGCTTAGCTTGGTCAGTCATGAGTCTCTTAAGCATGTGTTCCACACTCATATTACCCGAATTGCCTGTTTGTTGTCTACTCTGGCCTTGTTGATTGTAATGTTGTTCTCCTCCTTGCTGTCTATATTGAGCTTGTCCTTGGTACTGATTTTATTGGTTTCCACTCCAAGAAAAGTTTGGTGGTTCCTCCAATTGGGGTTATAAGTGTGGCCATAATTTTGCTAGCCTCCACCCCTTTGTGTGTTCCCTACAAAATTTACCGATATCGAATTTGCGCCACAATACTTTGATATATGTTCATAGATGCCACACACTTTGCACCACATTTGTCGCTGTTGAACCATATTTACTAGAGCCTGTTGCTACATCAATGCCAAGTTATTGAAGTGTGTAGACATCTTATTTTACATTACTACAATTTGTGTTGTTAAGGCGGTCATAACATCAACTTCAAGCATACCTACCTATTTTTGGACGATAGGCCTAGAGTTTCCTCTGTTTCACTCAGTATTTCCCTGAGATATATGGTTAAGCAATGTATAGAGCTCATCATATGCTTTATTCAATGTATGTCCACCTGCAGCAGAGTCAAGAAGAATTTTGGTGTTGGGTCCAACTCTTCAATGAAGTTATGGACCAACGCCTCGTTAGCTTGATGATGGTGAGGACAACTAATGAGTAAAGATTTAAACATGTCCTAGGCTTGGTACAAATTCTCTCTAGATTTCTGTCTAAAGCTCAAGATTTCAGCTCTTAACTTTGTTGTCTTCCTCGAAGGAAATAACTTGATTAGAAACTTGTGAGCCAAATCATTCTACTAAGTAATGGAGTTAGGTAGTTCTGACTTCAACCACTTTCTATCTTCCCACAACAAAGAAAAGGAAAACAATTTCAGCCTCACATAATCAGGAGATAACCCAGCTGGCTTGTAAGTATCACTGATCTCCAAGAAGTTTTGTATGTGTACTTGGGGATCTTCATGAGGCAAACCAATACACTGCCCATTAGTGTGCAACAGTTGCACCATATTCTGCTTCAATTCAAATGTACCTCCAGATGGCAGTTTTTGAATGCTATAAGTGACATTCGTTGTGAGTGGGACTGCTACATCATGTACTGTTCTAGCTTCCATATTTGCAGGAACCTCTATAGGCACTTCGTGATTATTCTCCAGATTGATTTATCGTACCTAATATAGAGTGGCCTCTCTTCTCCTTTGTTGATGTAAGAATCTCTCAGGCTCAGCTAGCGGCTCTATAATGTTCCCACTTTTTTCCAGTGTGCCTTTTTAAAGATACCTACAAAAAACACAGCTAAGATCAAGTTGGTAACACTAATACAAATAACTAGAAACTTTGAAAATAAACACTTGCCAAATTTAAAGTCCCCGACAACCGCGTCAAAAACTTGTTGCTATCAAAGCACACGCAAGTGCACGCGGTCTCACAAATAATATAGTGGCTCTATTCAGAACCAGATTGTCGAACTCAAAGGACTCTAATCAAGCTTTTGGTTACTTCTCAATGAACTAGACTATTCATGTGTGTTACGAAATGATTGAGTTTATTTATGCCTAAAGCTAGTCTATTAAAAACACTATAAATAAATGACTTCAAAATTTTAATGAGGTTTAATCAAATTAATAAAGAATTTCAGGGTTGTAGCACTTAAAGATTTCAAGTCTAACATACTTTACTTTGGCATCTAATGGGTCTTTCAATTACTGATTTACAGGATTGATCTTACAATCATAGTCTCTCGACCTCTAATTGCCTACCTTTGTTGATACCCTAACTACATCGTTGAGCGGGTATAACCATGAACCAACAAAGATTCCTTAATCCTATCATCCTTTCTAGTAACCAAGCACGGTGTAAAGGTATATGTCACGGACATTCTATACACAAATTATCCTAGGCAATTCTAAAAAAAAGATGCTCCCTATATTCTAGTGTTCTATCTAATGTCCGTCTCTTGAGTTTCGGATAGACAACTAATTTATTCTAATATTGATCAAGCATTAAAATAGTATAAATGAGAATATATGAGTAATCATATGAAAGACACCATTTTTAACCAAAACAAATTATATTAAAACCTTCATATTGTGGCTACAACCCTAGAAAAAGGGATTTTAGCCACTCATAATTTGGAACAAAATCAAAGAAACAATTAATGGCATAAAAACTTAATTTTAAATGAAAGAGAAGAAGAAATATAACCCTAGAGAAGTTCTCCCTTCGTCTTCCTTCGCCAAAACCTCAAAATAAAAACTGAATGCTTGAATAAAAAAATATAAGTGTGCTATTTATAGCCTCGAAAACTGTGAAGTTCCAATAACTGCACTGAAGTTCGCGACGCGGACATGTTTCTCGACTATATAATTTTGCATTTTTCGTATCTAGCAAATATCCTTCTATCATCAGCCAGATCCGCGACGCGGACCTGGTTCGTACTCCTCTATTTCACCACATTCTATCTAGGTCCAAAAATTAATTTCCTGAAGCTAAGTGTGCAATGCGGAGGCACTCCCTCACAGTGTATTTTCTTCACTTTTGTTCCCAACTTCATCTTCAAGCTCTACTTTTATTTCGAGAATCTTTTAAAGGTCTATTTTTCTTCATTAAGCCCTGAAAGTGTCTAATCATATTGGTTAGCTATAATCACATACAAATAATCTAAAAATGAGCTAAACTATAGAAATTCATTCTCAAACTCTATTATGAACATGAGTTATTTTGGCCATTGGGCGCATAAATGCACCCAAGATCAAATGGGTTTCTGGCAAGCGACTCCAGGTACGTCCCTTGATTCATTTATCGATTTCCTTTACTCGCCTTTCCTTGAATCACTTTGTTTCTTACTACGAATTCCTTGTTATTGTTTTAGTTACTAGTGATATATGCTTCTTTCTTACCTATTGTTTATGCTTATATTATCTTTGGAGTTCAGTCGGCATATGCCTATTGAGTACCATTTATTTGGTACTCTTACTATATTTTTGCATCCTATAGATCTTAGTACGAGTTCTCACCCTTGATTGTGCCTCATGCGGAGAGGCTTTTGAATTCGAAGATTTGGGGTGAACTCCTGCCGTTCAAAGTAGCCATTCTCCTCCGTTTCGGCTGGAGCTAGTCTTCATTTTATTTCGGAGACAGTTGTGTATTATATTGTTATTGTACTCCTATTTTTAAATAGTTGCTCAAATACCGACTGATACCAGATATTGAGGTGTATTTTATGTATTTAGTTGATTCTCTCCCTTTCTCGTGCATTTAATTATTGTTATTATCTTCCGCCTTTTTCGCTTCTGTGTGATAGCCCGTTGTCTCTGACTCCGGGCACTAAGTTCGACTTACCTACTGATGGAATGTACTAGATGTCATCATGACCTGAGATTTTGGATCGTGACAGCTACATGCCTAATTGCTTCAATGATCTATTTAAATATTCCATAGCCAAGGCAAATAAGTAAGGAGACAGGATCTCTTTGTCTTACCTTTCTTTGCTTGGAATCTGGTAGTAAGGATCAATTTTATTTTATAACAATCTAATGTCCATATACGCTTGTGGATCTCCTCGCACAGTTCTTAGGTGCCAACTGTGAATGAGATGTCAAGACACTTGAGCATTGCTTTACCCCTGCCACCTTCATGGCAGTATAGTCATCAAGAGCCTCCAAATTGAAGCGCTGACGCATTATCTAGCTGTTAATAGCATCATTCAAAACTTACCTCTTAGGGATGAACCTTGAGAACACGACATTCTACCTGAGATAAAGAATGTCAAACATATAGCACATAATGCTGTCAACTTACTAAGACGACTAGTTTTCACTTCTTAGCAAAATTCAACATTTCTGTTGAAGATATATAAAATACGACCCTAGCCCAGGCACTTTTCTTATCCTTTCCGATTATCAAAATTTCTCAAGACATGCAGACTCTTCATGAGCTAAATCAAATTGTGTTAATTCCGTCTTTTTTGCCACAAGGCTAACATACGAAGTAGGAAAGGTAGACAAAACTTGTCCAACTCGTGTGAAAGTGATGTCTCTCACGAGTCCAGCCAATGCAATTATAGGATGGTAACAATATTAACACTTAGTATTCTTACTGTTACATATAAACAAAGCTATAAAAAAAAGTCTTACCACAAATATTTCACAACTGTCAATTTGAATGTGAAGGATCTTGCTCTTATCCACTAAGAGGTGAAGGTCCAAAAGAGACCAAACAACGCCTCCCTGATCAGCTGTCAGTGAGAGGCAGTATTATGATTGTCTTTATGGAAAAACAAAGTTTTGTCTATGAGCAAGGAGATTCATTTGGACAAGTACTTGGCCTTGAGTAGTATTCATCTCCCTTGCTATCAATGCTTAAGCATTCATAGGTTTCCATGTCACTATTTATTAAAGATAGACATTGATAAACATTGTCTACTAGCGGGAATGATTTATCATCTGCCAGGAATGTTTGAATCCTCTTGTCTACTTCAATCCAACTACATCCAGGTTTCTTTCTCAACCCCAGCTCTTTCATCTTCAGTCTCATCTTGCGTACCTCATTCCATTTGTTCTGTGAAGCATATAATTTTGCCAAAACAATGTAAGTGGATGGATCATCTTCATCCTTTTGAGTAAGCGTCTTTGCAATTTCTTCTCCAATCTCTAACTCCCCATGTAAATGGCATGCAGAAACTAATGCGCTTAACAACTCAACATCTTCCCTGATGTTAGGGTTGCTCTGCAGAATTGCATAGGCTTCACTCAATCTTCCAGCACGTCCAAGAAGGTCAATTAGACATGAGTACTCCTCAGCTGACTGTTGAATGCCACAGACACTTACCATTAAATTAAAATAGTGGTAACCTTCATCCACTAATCCTGCATGAGCACATGCAGAAATTACTGCAAGGAATGCAACTCTATCGGGTTTTACATTAGAATGCAACATTTCATTAAAGAGTTTTAGCGCTTCAAAAGCTTGGCCGTGAGATCCATATGCTGCAATCATTGTAGTCCATGATACAAGATCTCTCTCAGGCAACTCATCAAAGACCTCAAAAGCTTCACTTACTGCACCACATTTAGCATACATATCAAGCAGCGATCCCATAACAATTTCATTGGATTCCAACTTATTATCAATGATACACTTGTGGATCTCCTTTCCCTGTTCTAAGGATGCCAACTGTGAACAAGATACCAAGGCACTAGTCAAAGTGATTGCATCAGGCTTTATCCGTGCCAACTTCATGTCATTATAGATGGCAAGAGCTTCCAAGTAGTAGCCCGCTGACACATATCCAGAGATCATTATGTTCCATGCTTCCACATTGTTTTTTGCGATCTTACTGAAGATGTTTTGGGCAGTCTCAACTCTGCCACATTTTAAATATAAGTCAACAAGTGAAGCATTAAGAAAGACATCAGATAGTATGTTATTTCGAATTATATATGCATGAAGAAACTTCCCATGCTGCAGTTGAGCAGAGTTAGAGCACGCCATTAATAAGCTGCTTAAAGTCACAGAAGACGGTTTCATGTTTTCTTTGTTCATCCTTTGTAAAAGCTGAATGCATGATTTGCTATCACCTCTCAAGCTGTACCCAGAAATCATGGAATTCCAAGAAACCAAACTCTTGGCAGGTATTTTCTCAAAAATCTCTTTAGCCTTCTCTAAGAGGCCACATTTTCCATACATGTCCACAAGAGCAGAACTTACAAAACCATCCAACGGAAACTTATAATTCACTAATTCCTGATGAATTGTCTCTCCTCTTTCCATATCCAATAGCCTTGCACATGATGAGATTGCAGCTGTGTAGGTAACCGAATTAGGCATATATCTCAAATCCTTCTTCATCTTCTCAAAGAATTTAAGGGCTTTGTCAAATTGGCCACTTTGATAGTAGCACGAAATGACAGTATTCCAACATGCAATGTCTCTTTCAGGCATTTCATCAAACAGCTGTATAGCAGAACCGAACAAGTCACATTTCGCATACATCCCAATGACTGAACTTGTCACAACAACATCTGATAAAAGCCCAGTTTTAATCAAATGAGCATGTATCATTTGACCATATTGAACTTTTCCTAAACCACTACAAGCCTTGAGAACACTAGGAAAGGTGTAACTATCAGCTTTAAGATAGGGGAATTGCAACAGCTTGTCAAAGAGGTGAAGAGCTTCATTGAACAGTTGGTTCTTAGTATAAAAAGCAATGAGACCATTCCACAAAGTGATATCAAGAGGGTTCTCAAGATTTTGAAAAACCAGTTTAGCGGAATGGAAATCTTGGCAAGAGATGTATAAAGTAATCAGATTCTTGGATAAGGTAATGTTGCTATGTAAGCCTAAAATAACAATCTTTTGGTGCAACAGTTTGCCTCGTTTCAGTGATGTTGAAGATGATTTCAAGAGAGACAAAATTTTGATGGAATCCATAGATGTTTGTTCATTCCAAAGAACTAAGTGTAAGTTTTGGGTGGATTTTTATTCAGGTTCAAAATATAAAAGAAGAAGCTCACGTGGAAGTACAAATGCGCCATACGTGTAGCAGCTCCTGGGTATTACTGCAAGCAACCAAAGATATTTCATTGATTAAAAAAATAAACATCAAACTAATTAAAAATATTAAAAATAAAGACACGTTGATAAAAAAAAATTTAGTTGATCGTCTTTATTATATAAGTTAATTCCTAAAGTAAGTGAAAATTAAAAGATGAAAAAGTAAGCAAGACGGGGAAGAAATATACTTATCTTAACCCGTTAAATTTAACTTATTTAATCATACCGCACTAAGTATTTCCTCCTTCTTTTACCCTGCTCCATCAATCATTCTTAAAAAAAATTGTGCTTTTTAATTTTATTTTGTACTGTTTTACTTTATTTTGCACTTTTTAAAAATATTAAATTAGTATCTATTCAATCACATATTACTATGAAAATCATCAAAATTCTCTAAAAGTGTGTAAGAATAGAGTTATTATTATTATAATGCATATTCAGAATATACATAAATGGCATAGTCAATTTTTTTAATTCATATATAGTTCAATTTAATAGGTTAATCATTATTTGTGAAAAAAGACAAATAACGAATAAATCAAATACATTTAGTTTTCGTCTCTCTAAAATAGAAATGAAAAAATAGAAAAGAAATTTCATGAATTCTATTAAACTCACATTGTTAAAAATGATATTAACGATTTTTAAGTTTCTTTATTTCAATTACATCTAATTTACCTTATTTTTTTTATAAAAAGAAATTATATTTCTATTTCAATTTCTAGTTTAATATAATTCATCATTTTATAAAAGAGTTTATTCAAGTTAGTAGATGAAAAAAGAGTTACGCTGAAAAAAAAATGAATAATAGATATAAGAAGAATTAAAAAAATGTGTCTAATAAATAAAACGAAGAAAAATTAAAAAGAAAATTTACAAAAAGAGGAAAATTAACGAAAAAGGAGAAGCATGAGACTTGAACCCATGACCTAGGAACAATTTTGAACTCTGTCACAACCCGACCTAGGGCCTAGTCGTAATAGGACGATTGAAACTCCGAATGGCTCCAACCAAGCCTGTTGTACATATCATAAGCATACAAAAGGTAAAGCAAAAGTGGAAACATCATAAGAGAGTCTAAACCATGAATAGAAATTTAAGAACGTCACATGAAAACATAAAATCAAAATATTTGTCCAACTAGATGCCTCTACTCATGAATATGGGAGGGGGCTAAGACATGTCCCTAGCTCACCCTCAATACGAAACAAGACAAAAGTCTTTGAAAACAATAACTAACTCGATAACTAGTCCTCGTTAAATGAGGACTCACCAAAACCACTACTGGATAGGAAAGCTTAACTAGCCAGGTAGATGGGTATAATATTCAACCTCAACCCCTACATTATGAGACAATGTAGATAAAAAGTATGCATTAGTACGTTGGAATGTACTAGTATGATGGCGTGAAATGCAACGTAAATAATGTAATGCAATGGTCAAGTAAAACACATGATAAGATGAGATAAGTAAAGTAATGAGAAAATCATATTGACCAAAGCATTTGAAAGCATAATTTAAAATCATAGCATACATAAGAGATCATACGTAGGTGGGATAGGAACCTTAACCGATAATAAGACTATGCGAGCTATTACATGGAATCCCAATGTTACCCCTACATCGGAGGAAAGGGGGAGACTACTTGTTAGGGTAGACTCCTACAAGCCTAAGTGGATCCATTAAGTGGTTATGTGAACCGGGTACTCACCCCTAGTTCTTAGACTCGATTACTCACCTCCAAGCCTTGATATTTCGAGTACTCACCTCGTGGAGTTTTGGGTATTCGCCTCTAATCCCTTTGTACCTTTGGTGGCACGTAGTTTTGTGATACGAGACTTTATATAAGGACCCTATATTTCGAGTCTCTACCTCAAGTCCACATTCGGTGCTAAGTCAAATCCCACGGAATACACACATAGCATAGAAATCATAATGGTGTATATTATAGTCATGATCATAGGTTTGAAAATCATAGAGTAGCTTATTTTCATAACATAAGTGAAATGTGGGTATTGTCCTTCCACATTACAAATCATACATATATAGACATGATTCATACTTGGAAATTAGGATAAAACTTGGATGCATAATCAATTTAAATGAGATTCATAATAATACTTTTGAAATCATTAAATAAAACTTCTCATAGAATATAACTTGAAAATTCATGATCATAGCTTATACTTGAAATTAGGATAAGGCATGAATGCATGATCAATTGACTTAAAAATCATGAAATTGACTTGATAACATGCAAGATCATAAAATTTATATCAACCCATACATAATTCATATAGATAATATTATTAGGAAGTATAATTCAAAATACTCATAATTTACATCATGAATTCTAGAAATCAAAATAGGAGTATTCATGGAGAAACTCTTCAATTTAATGCAATAACAATCAATTTATATCAAAATAGAGTCACGATCATAATTTGAATCAAAATTCATGCAATTGGAGTAGAGATCATAAAACCCATAAAATATCAAAATTAAATTTGATAGAAAGACCTTGAGAAATTGATTGGGCTTCATGGAAGAAAGAATCCATGAATTAATACCCACATACCTTAAGTAAGAACACCAATTAATTTGGAAGAACTTGAGAGTTTCGATGGCGAGCTCGAGTGAATTTACTTGAAGTCTTCAATTGAGCCCTTGAGAGTCTTTTGTAGAGAGAGAAATATTTGAGTAGGTGAATTATAGAAGAATGAATAGAATTAGAGGTTAAGGTTAATTTATAGAGTTGAATTAGGTCCTAAAAACGTCTAGGTTCATTAGCTAACAATTTGGGAAAATTCTAAAAACCCCTTACTAAAAATCCATCACGGCCAAAAAATCCTTGCCAGGTCTGTGACGCAGACTTGTCGCAGACCTTTCTGTTTTGTGCAATTTCTTATCTATCTTTCGATCTACGGGTCCTAAAAATCTACCAAAACTATTTTCCAGTAGGTTTTGACCCCCTGATTGATATTCGAACTCGGATTTTCCAAGAAGATTAAGGATGATGCATTACATGAGCGGTGTAATCTCAATGCGTTCTTAAGGCACTTATGAGCATTTTGAGGGATGTTACAATATCTCTCCATTGGGAACATTCGTCCTCGAATGAGATTTAAATAATATAGGATAGACATGGAAAAAGGACTAGCAACCCTACATGAATATGAGGACACTTTGAAAGATACATAGAACATGTAAGCTTCATACTTAACATAAGACATAGTCCTTGAGAAAAAGTCATTTTCATGAATCATGCATGCATATGTATGACTTATGGAACTTAAACGTAGGAGTTTAATCGATTTAATCATGAACAACTCAGTACATTTAGGCTCGAATGAAAGGAAAGAGATACGGATAACGCTTCATCATGTAAGATTTCGCTTGTCATGTAGAACTCTCTACTTGTTGATTCCTCCCAAACACTTTGACGGATACAACGTCTTTATTTCTTAACCGCTTCACTTGCCGGTCTAAAATCTCAATCGGGATCTCCTCATAAGTCAAACTCTCTTCAATACTTATATTCTCTATTGGTACAATAGAATTTGGATCACCCACAAACTTCCTCAACATTGACACATATACCTTAGGCTACTATACCCCTATAGGAAAATTTATCCCAAGAGTACTAATCCTTATTACCCGTATTCAACAAACCTCGAAACCTAATAAAGAAACTAACAATGCATCGTACATTTACCCATATGCCATCAACACTACATTCAAGCCTAGTTCTATAACAACTCTAATACACTCACTTGAAACCCTTAACAAAAAGTCATCAATAGACTACTACAATCATTCACATATCTACAACCACACATTCAAGCCTACCATTCTAACCACTTTATGACTCCCTTGAAGTCAACATCACTTAATAATTTTTGTGTCTACCCTAGCATCTCTACATCTGCATTTGCATTAACTCCTATTAACAAACACACCAATATACTCTTACCTATATATTGTACATAACAAGATCTATCTAGCTCTTCCTCCATGTCTATAACCTTAAATGGTATAAGCATGCCACATTTTATCGAAATACGGAATGGCCACTCTCTCTCTTACTCTATCATGACCCTAAATTAGAGCCTTACGACAAGAACTAAAGCTACCCTTCACTACTGAATCATGATCCTTCCATTATAGAATAGACTTTTTTGGAAATTGAAACTTGACTCTATAAGTTCCACCATCTATAGAAGTATAGGATGTATGCAACCAATCCATACCAATCGTACCATTTCAAAAAATGGAATTCACACTTACTGGATGAAGCACCACGCTAAGTTTGGGGACCCACGGAGGGGTAGGGATGAGATTGCTGAAGACTATCCTTATTATTCTTAGAAACCCTTGGACAATGCCTTAACTTGTGATCCTTCGCACCACAACCAAAACATACACCCGAATCGGCTAGACAATCTCTCGGATGGTACCTTCCACACTTTTGACATGCGAGAAAAGCTTGACCACTATAACTTTCACCTTGATATGTAGGGTTAGGCACCCTATCCTTGTGATACTTAGGAACTGAAGTATTATCAAAAGATGATCCATTCTTAATCCAGGCCTTCTTAGTCATCCTAGGAACCTCCTTAAGCTTTTCCTCTTCAATTTGCTCGCATGAGTTATGAGTCTAAAGATATCCATTTCCTTTATTAACATGGCTATCTTATATTTTTTAACAACCAAATCTGAAATCCCTGATATAAACTTACTCATTAGGGCTTGAGGGTCGGACAACAAGGTCGGAGCAAACTTAGACAACTTCATGAAGTTGAGGGCGTATTCCTCACACTCATACTCCCTTGATTCAAGTTGATAAATTCTATCACCTTCGCCTCCCTCAACTCTAAGGGAAAGAAATGGTCAAGAAATGCACCCTTAAAAATTTCCCAATCTATAGGACCCTCATTCACTCCTTCGGCCATCCATTGGTTGTACCACACTTGAGCGACACCCTTGAGTTGGTAGGCAGCCAACTCCGCCTTTTCTTCTGAAGTCACTCCCATAATGCTCACTATCTTGCAAACCTTATCAATGAACTCTTGAGGATCCTCATCAACCTTTGAGCCATGAAACTCTGGAGGATTCATTCATGCAAAGTCCCTTACTCTTGAGGCAGGAGTAGGAACATTAGGAGGAGCCACAACCCCTTGGTTGGTCACCACTTAGAATAGAATAGTAATGGCATTTCGGAACTCCGTATTAGTCACTTGGTCCGATAAAGGACCATTATCTTGAGGAGCTGGGGGAGCTTGGGGTTCATTAACATTGTCTTCCCTTGGCGACGATGGTCTTCTTGGAGACATCTTTCTGAAAATCCAATGAAAGACCGTTAGGGAAAAGAAGTCTTATGATAAACTCTATAGCACGACATGGATCATTAAAGAAGTAAAAATTCCTAAAACCCCTCATATCCTCCTTCTTATAAGTGTGGTGCACTTTACACCGATGAATAAGACTCTTCTTGACGTGGCATGTTGGACACCTTAGGAAACTTGAAAAATCTTGTGCACTGATACCAAGTTTGTCACAACCCGGCCTAAGGCCTAGTCGTAACACGAAGATTGAAACTCCGAAGGGCTCCAACCAAGCCTCTTGTACATATCATAAGCATACAAAAGGTAAAGCCAAAGTGAAAACATCATAAGAGAGTCTAAACCATGAATAGAAATTTAAGAACGTCACATGAAAACATAAAATCAAAATATTTGTCCAACTAGATGCCTCTACTCATGAATATGGGAGGGGGATAAGACATGTCCCTAGCTCACCCTCAATACAAAACATGACAAAAGTCTTTGAAAATAATAACTAACTCGATAACTAGTCCTCGTTAAATGAGGACTCACCAAAACCACTACTGGATAGGAAAGCTTAACTAGCCAGGTAGATGGGTATAATATTCAACCTCAACCCCTACATTATGAGACAATGTAGATAAAAAGTATGCATTAGTACGTTGGAATGTACTAGTATGATGGCGTGAAATGCAACGTAAATAATGTAATGCAATGGTCAAGTAAAACACATGATAAGATGAGATAAGTAAAGTAATGAGAAAATCATATTGACCAAAGCATTTGAAAGCATAATTTAAAATCATAGCATACATAAGAGATCATACGTAGGTGGGATAGGAACCTTAACCGATAATAAGACTATGCGAGCTATTACATGGAATCCCAATGTTACCCCTACATCGGAGGAAAGGGGGAGACTACTTGTTAGGGTAGACTCCTACAAGCCTAAGTGGATCCATTAAGTGGTTATGTGAACCGGGTACTCACCCCTAGTTCTTAGACTCGATTACTCACCTCCAAGCCTTGATATTTCGAGTACTCACCTCGTGGAGTTTTGGGTATTCGCCTCTAATCCCTTTGTACCTTTGGTGGCACGTAGTTTTGTGATACGAGACTTTATATAAGGACCCTATATTTCGAGTCTCTACCTCAAGTCCACATTCGGTGCTAAGTCAAATCCCACGGAATACACACATAGCATAGAAATCATAATGGTGTATATTATAGTCATGATCATAGGTTTGAAAATCATAGAGTAGCTTATTTTCATAACATAAGTGAAATGTGGGTATTGTCCTTCCACATTACAAATCATACATATATAGACATGATTCATACTTGGAAATTAGGATAAAACTTGGATGCATAATCAATTTAAATGAGATTCATAATAATACTTTTGAAATCATTAAATAAAACTTCTCATAGAATATAACTTGAAAATTCATGATCATAGCTTATACTTGAAATTAGGATAAGGCATGAATGCATGATCAATTGACTTAAAAATCATGAAATTGACTTGATAACATGCAAGATCATAAAATTTATATCAACCCATACATAATTCATATAGATAATATTATTAGGAAGTATAATTCAAAATACTCATAATTTACATCATGAATTCTAGAAATCAAAATAGGAGTATTCATGGAGAAACTCTTCAATTTAATGCAATAACAATCAATTTATATCAAAATAGAGTCACGATCATAATTTGAATCAAAATTCATGCAATTGGAGTAGAGATCATAAAACCCATAAAATATCAAACTTAAATTTGATAGAAAGACCTTGAGAAATTGATTGGGCTTCATGGAAGAAAGAATCCATGAATTAATACCCACATACCTTAAGTAAGAACACCAATTAATTTGGAAGAACTTGAGAGTTTTGATTGAGAGATTGAGTGAATTTACTTGAAGTCTTCAATGAAGTCCTTGAGAGTCTTTTGTAAAGAGAGAAATATTTGAGTAGGTGAATTATAGAAGAATTAAAAGAATTAGAAGTTAAGGTTAATTTATAGAGTTGAATTAGCTCCTAAAAACGTCGAGGTTCATTAACTAACAATTTGAGAAAAGTCTGAAACCCCTTACTAAAAATCCATCTCGACTAGAAAATCCTTGCCAGTTCCGTGACGTGGACTTGTCTTGAACTTTCTATTTTGTGCTGTTTTTTGAGAAATCTATCTTTCGATCTACGGGTCCTAAAAATCCACCAAAACTATTTTTCAGCATGTTTTGACCCCTGATCGATATTCCAAACTCGAATTTTCCAAAAAGATTAAGGATGATGCATTACGTGAGCGGCCTAATCTCAAGGCATTTTTAAGGCACTTATGAGAATTTTGAGGGATGTTACAAACCAATTATCTACTAAGCTAAACTTTTCACTTGTTTTAATGAGGTTCATTTTAATATATATACTCATAAAAATAAAATTTAACCTTGTATATATAATATAATTTTTTGACGAATGGGGTTTGGGTGAACCCCCTATAGTAGATCTAAATCCGTCTGTGGCCGTGGGTCCGCGTGTCGACCTACTCAACCCGATTACATTATCCGACTCAATATATTATTTCTTTTTGAAAAGGGAATTAATTGAGGATAATTCTGATTTTGAAAAGAAGAGGAAATGATTACTATATAATTGTTCAATCTCTCTTTTTAGAAAGGATCTTTTTCTTTAGTTGAAAACCACGGAAGAAAGGATAGAAAGAATAGAAAAATAAAATAAAAGGGTGACTTATCCTTTTCTCAAAATCAAATTAACACATAAAAAAAGACATTTAGGGTCTGTTTAGAAAGTCATATGGTAGTTAGAATTGGTGTAATTACTAGGTTGTAATTACACAACCTGATAATTACTCAATGACCTATTTGTTTGTCAAAGTGTAATTACAGTGTAATTTCCATTGCCCTGTTTGGTTGGACAAATGTAATTACACACTTAAAATCATGATTTATTAAAACGAAGTAGATACTGAAATTGCATACCTAGATGGTGTTTTAGGAAGCATTATACTGAAACCGAATAAGTCATTGTAGGAAATATGTATAACTGATTATCAGAATCGATTTTTCTTTTTTATTAATGTTATATGAAATTAAAGAAAAATTTTAATTCGCATATTTATTTTAATCGCAGGAACTAACACGAGAAAATACAAAGATCAAATACAAAAATAAATTACCAAGATATCAAAAGAGTGTAATCACATCAATTACACCAAACAAGTCCTTAGTTTATAATAATTGCACTCTATTTCTTTGAGAGACGAAGTCAATTTGGGGCTGTTTCGAGGTGATAGCAAATTCAACACGTTTCACTGCAAGTTTAAGGTACACACTATTATTTTTGCTCCAAATTTTCTAATATTGGTATCAGAGCTGTTGCTAGTTGCTCGACGTTTAATTAGTTTTTCTTAAAATTTAACCAATGAGTATATGTTCCAACACCCAATGTCAGAAAGGAGAAGCAATTTCTTTTGATACGAATTAGTGTGAAAAAATGTTTGCTACTCACCTGTTAGTAAGAAGAATCTGAATGGATTGTTGTTATGTTGTTGTTGGTTAAAGATTGACTGTCTTTATACTCTGCCTTTTTTTATTTCTTCATAATAATTATTAATTTTTTTTGAAGAAGATGAGTTAATGAGGAAGAAAGAAGAACTCTTTGTTCTTGTCATTGATATATAGAAAAAAACTTTGGAGAAAAATGTACCTATACACTTTACGTTTTCTCTTCTTCAAAACAAAATAAAATAAAAATAATATACTAGAACTATTTTAAAATGTACTACTAAATATATTATATTATTTAGAAAGTATTGTAAAATAATGAATAAATACTAAAATTGAATTAGTATCTCAAAAGAAAATCAAGAAAGAGGGGAAATACTAGAGAGAGATGAAGTAGGAAATTTTATTTTCCTTAGTTTTTATTGTGTATTTTTTATCAACATTACAATACCTTTTATAGGCACAAAAAGGGTATAATGGACATTCATAATTATTTACAACACTCCTCCTTAAATGTCCATATAAAAAAAATCTAGTGAAAAAACAAGTATATATAGTTATTCTAATACGCATTGCTTGCTGCATCATTAAAAATCTTCCAAGAAAAATTCAGTGGGAAAAAACCTTGTAAGAGAAAAAGAGTACAACGTGTATTAACTTCTCCTGAAAAGAACATCAATCCAACAACTTGATTCTTAGAATTCCAAGCTTGTGTACCATCTTCTTGAAAGTTGCACTTGGTAGAGACTTGGTGAATAAATCGGCCACATTTTTACTCGAAAGAATCTATTGCACGTTGATATCACCATTTTTCTAGAGATCATGTGTGTAGAAGAGCTTTGACAAAATGTGTTTCGTTCTATCTCCTTTTATGAATCCTCCCTTTAGTTGTGTTATGCATGAGACATTATCTTCATATATAATTGTGGATGCTTTGTCACATTTCAAATCACATTTTTCTCAAATAAGATATATCACGGGCCTTAACTACATACATTCTCGACTTGCTTCATGAATATCTATTATCTCAGCATGATTTGATGAAGTGGTCACGATAGACTTCTTTGTAGATCTCCAAGATATGACAACACCCCCACATAAGAATGCATAGCTTTGTATGAGTTAGATAAATACCCTACATCAGCATAACCAACAAGATTGGGACTGTAACTATTAGGATAAAATAAGCCCATATCGTTAGTCCCTTTCAGATACCAAAATATGTGTTTGAATCCATTCCAATGCGTCCTGGTAAGAGCAGAACTATATCTTGCTAACAAATTAACCGAAAAGGTTATATCAGGCCTTGTAATGTTAGCAAGATACATTAGTGCACCAATTTCACTAAGATATGGTACTTCAGGACCAAAAATTTCCTCATGCTTTTTTTGAGGTTAGAATGGATCCTTATTCACATCAAGTGATGGAACAACAATCGGAGTGCTTAATGGATATGCTCCATTCATATAAAAAAAAATTAACACTTGTTTTGTGTAGGCAAATTGATAGGCAAAAATACTGATTGTCAAATGCTCAATTTGCAGACCATGACATAATTTTGTCCTTCCAAGATCCTTCATCTCAAATTCATTTTTTAAATAATTAATTGCCTTTTGAAGCTCTATTGAAGTTCCAATAAAATTTATGTCATCAACATAAACAATAAGTATAAAAAATTCTGATGTTGTTTTTTTAATAAAAACACATGGACAAATCGTATCATTTATATAACCTTCCTTAGATAAATACTCACTAAGACGGTTATACCACAAGCGTCCAGATTACTTCAAACCATACAATGATCTTTGCAATTTAATTGAATATATTTCTCGAGACTTTGAACTATATGCTTTAGGCATCTTAAATCCTTCGGAAATTTTTATATATATTTCATTATCAAGTGATCCATAAATATAGGCTGTAACCACATCCATTAGATACATTCAATTCTTTCATGGCCCGTGAAACAAATGAGATAACACAATGTTATTGCATCCATAACAGATGAGTATGTCTCGTCATAATATACACCAGGCCTTTGTGAAAATTCTTGTGCAACAAGACGTGTTTTATACCTTTGTATTTCGTTTTCCTCATTTCTTTTTCGTACAAAGATCCATTTATAGCTAATAGGTTTAACATAATCAGGTGTTTGAACTATAGGTCCAAAAACTTCACGCTTGACCAGTGAATTCAACTCTGATTTAATTGCTTCTTGCAATTTTGGCTAATCATTTCTTTGTTGACATTCTACAACAGATTGAGGATCAAGATCCTCACTATCTTGCATAATTTTTGTTGCAACATTGTATGCAAAAACATAATCCACTACTATTTTTAGTTGATACAGATTTGTTTCAGTATCACTTGAATTTATGGATAGTTCCTCATTTCCTTGTGTCTCAAGCTCATTGATCCCTTCAAGGATATCAGAATTACTCACAACTTGAATTTTCATATGAGATTCTTTCATAGTGTCATCTTGATCTTTTCTTTTTTTTCTAGGATTTTGATCCTTAGAACCTAATGGTCTATCGCGCTTCAGGCGTGCTTTTGACTCATTAGCTATGACTCTAGTAAAAGACCAAATACTAAAATTGAATTAATATCTCAAAAGAAAACCAAGAAAGAGGGGAAATACTAGAGAGAGATGAAGTAGGAAACTTTGATTTTCTTAATTTTTGTTGTGTATTTTCTATCAACACTACAATGCCTTTTATAAGAACAAAGAAGAGATAATGGACATTCATAATTGTTTACAACAGAAAGAAGTTTTTTATCCTTTTATTGGATGAATATATTTTTTTTCTTATCTTCTTTTTTTTTTAAAAAGGTGGTGCACTTATTTTGCGGGAAAACATGAGAATAGTAATGACATGTATTAAAAAAGTGTTTTTTTTTGTCATTTTTTAATTTATTAAAGAGATTTTGTACTATCTTTCTTATAATATTATGGAATAATGTGTACATATCCACTTTAATGAAGAAATGTACAATGTTTTTTAAAAGAAGGGTTCTGTTGTCATTAATATATATATATATATATATATTCCTTTATTATTATATTTTAAAAACGAAAAAGGATCATATTTTCTCTTGTACTTTTAGAAAAAGATTTAATTTACCCTTCGTTATACTTTTTTGATATATTTGTCCCTACCATCCAATTTTGAGCAGATATTTGCCCTTGAAAGTTAAGTATCATGTCAATATTTTTACCATCTTATGTGGCTCTTACGTGGCTCCTTCATGAATTTATTTATATCACAATTAAAAATTTATTTTCTATTTAATATTGTATTTGACCCACTTATTAAAACCCGACCCACCCAATGTGAAGAACCATTAACCTAACTCTAGGACTCATAAAGAAGAGCGCCATTTATGTCCGAAACCTTACTTCAAAGCCACCTCCTAACTTCGGATGAAAATTCTGTAAGTATCCAAAATCGAAAGTTCTTTATTTTAGATTACTTAATTTACGTATTTTTTGGGAAAAGATTCATGTTTAATTGATCATAATTGATAATTGATTACATTATGTTGCTTAGGAAAACAATTGTGGTTAATTGGAATAGGAAAGTGGTCATTTACCAGATTCAGTGAAAGGTACAAATTGAAAGAAAAAGTAGGCAAAATGGAAGTGCAAAAATTAAAAGAGAAACCTCTCAAGATGAAGACTTTTAAACTGATGTTATGTGCTTTTTATGTCGAATTTGTTGCCGCGATAATACTGAAGTAAAGATGATGAAGATTTGAAGTTGAAAATGTTAAGATTTTGTATTAATTGTATTGTGTTAGGTTAATTGGTTTGTTTAATATGTATATAGTTTAATGTTGAAGTGTAGGAATTTGATGTTCTTGTATATTGGTTAATGTGAATTTTGGTGGATGAAGATGGTTACTGGATGGCTCAGGGATGAAAAGACAACCTTGTATATATATGTTTTCTCTTTAAGGATCTTATGGTAGCTTCTAATCTCGTACACAGTGTTTGCCATGTTTTGAAGGGATGCACACTAAGTTTTCAAATGTTTTCTCTATATGACGTGAGAGAATAGGCACTGGAGTTAGGTTAATGGGTCTTCATATTAGGTGGGTCGGGTATAATATTAAATAGAAAATAAATATTTAATTGTGATATAAATAAATTCATGTAGGAGCCACATAAGTGCCACATAGGATGGTAAAAGTGATAACATAATACTTAATTGTCTAAGGGTAAATATGTGTTCAAAATTGGGTGATAAGGGTAAATATATCAAAAGATTATGACGAAAAATAAATATAACCTTTTTCTAAGAGTACAAGGGCAAATATGACCCTTTTCTGTTTTAGAAAGAATGATGAAAGCATGTATTTTGTTTTCCTTTTGTATGGAGAAAGTATAGTATGAAAAATGTCTACTAGTACCTTTCAATTTGGGGAACGTAATTACATGATGGTAGATTCCACTTCTTACTGTAGTATTTGATTAATA
Source organism: Solanum dulcamara (assembly GCF_947179165.1). Classification (NCBI taxonomy): domain Eukaryota; kingdom Viridiplantae; phylum Streptophyta; class Magnoliopsida; order Solanales; family Solanaceae; genus Solanum; species Solanum dulcamara. Next base: position 15,082,594 of record NC_077247.1, on the reverse strand, counting down.
TTTTTTGATATATATTTAAAAGAAATTGACCAATTATTGTCTCTTGATTATCATTCAAAATATTTGAAATTAAAATTGATCTACATATAATTCTCTTAGGCGTAAATCCTTTTAATAATTCTTTTATCTTCTACCAGAAATTTGTGATATATATTGCCTTATTAAATGATATTAACCATTTTTTTAATTTCTTATTCATATTTCAGATATGGATGAACAGGAACATGCTCAAATTGCTCCAAGTGAGAGTGATACTAATAGAAAAGTAAAAAAAATAAATAGAAGAATGCATCACAAAAGACAAAATTGAAAATGATTCAAATTCATATCCTGGAGTCATAAGAAATGGCTCAAGGATACTGCAAACTATGAACATAGATAAAAGGGCATGTGAAAGAGGAGGAAGAAAGCTTTATGAAGAGTTGAAAAATATTAAAATGGTCCCCTTTGATCAATTATCAAATTTTCTCAATCTATTTTGAATTAGAATTAATGAAATTTATAACTGTTACATCTATGTTGAGGATAGAGTTGAATTAGGTATTCTGTATAGTTTAGTATAAGATTATTGAAAGAATGAACTTGTAGACATCTATCACGACTTTGGTCCTAACGAATCATTATAGAGGTTCACATTGGCTCTTGAAGCTAGGTAGCCAGTGTGATCCCATAAGAACATAGTACATATTTTGATATTTTATTATATTTTTTTTCATATTCTATAATGAACATTTTTGACTATGTTTTATGTGAATATATGTGGTTTTATCCTATTTTGCATTATCGGATGATGTAAAATAATTTGACTTAATTTTTTTTTGTGATTATAGCCTTTAATGTATTAAAGTACACATTAAGAAATTAGTTTCTAATTTTGATTAAATATTTAGTTTGTAGATGATGATTGAATACTTACATGTCATTTCGATTTTACACTAAATATGAAATCTTCACGAGAATTGATTTACTTGAATGTGTATGTCACATGCATAATGATAAATAAACTTGCTTGATTGTCTCTTAATTACAGACATGGCATCAAAAAACATAATTGTAGACTTAAACAAAGGTGGAAAACTGAATGGTGATAATTACTACATCTGGAGTCGTAAAATATGGTATGAACTGAAGAAGTAAAGTGCTATTGAAGGTATTAATCATATTTTGAATCAACCAGAAGAGGGTAACACTTCACAGCACATTAGAGACCTTGAAGCTAATAAAGCTCGAAAAAAGGTTGATTCCACTACACATGGGGTTACATCTGTAGCCTGCCTCCGATAATTAACTATCGAATTTGACACTACAAGAAGTGTCATGATCAAAATTTCAAACAACACCTTAGGGTGATGTCAAATATGATAGCTAAACTCAAGAGTGCTAGCCCTATTCTCTCAAATGAGCAACAAGTTCAAGTAGTGATCCTGTCCTTCCCAATAATTGAGAATATTTGAAGGTTAACTTGATCCATAATGATAATATAAAAACCTTCTCTGATGTTGTCTGCTATATTGAACTTGAAGATGAGATGCTTGGTGCTGCTAAACCTGCTTCTAATGTCTTTTTGGAAGAATTAAGTGGTATAAATTCTTCAGGCTTCAAGCGTAAGAAGAATTAGAAAAGAAATGGGAAGAACAAAGAGACTGGAGAAGGACCCTCTAACAAAAGGAAGAAGCCAAATTCCCAAAAGGGAAAATGATTTTTCAAGAAGAAAGACAAGAGTAAAATAAAGTGCTACAATTTCCAAGTTCTAGGGCATTTTTCTTGTAAATATACAGAGCCCAAAAAGATAGCATTTCTAAATGCATCTCTGAGTGCTACATATACTTCAAGAACTTCTTTACTAACTAAATCATTTCCTATGTGGTTTGTAGACTCAAGATCCACCTATCACGTGAGTCGTGATCAAAAAACGTTTGTGGAGTTTCATCGAGTTTCACCTAGATCAAGGTGAATTTATGTACGAAATAATTCTAGACTTGAAGTTAAAGGGATAGACACTTGCAAAGTGGACTTGCATGGTGGCCTATCTCTATATGCTCTAGAGATTCAATAAAACTTAGTATTTGTTTCTGTTCGTTTAGATAATGGTTTTGATTTTTTTAATTGCAATGGTAACTTTAGACAATGTTTTGTATGATTTTCGACTTCATTATGACCATTTTATCATTTTATATTGTAATCCTTCAACTTATGACAATTATGTTGACTGTTGTGTAGTGACATGTTATTCTAGAAATAATGATATTGATATTATTACATGGCATGCAAAATTAGGCCACATAGGGCAAGATTGAATGAGTAGGTAGGCAAAGAAAGGTCATTTAGATTTTTCACTAAAATTGATATGTCAACTTGTAAAAGTTGTCTTGCTGGAAAGATTACACGTAAATTATTTGGGAAGGGTAAAAGAGCTGAGTTTCCACTTCAATTAATCCATTCTGATACTTGTGGTCTAATGAATATGAGGGCAAGGTATGGTACCACATACTTTATTACATTTATTGATGATTTCACGCACTTTAATTATGTCTATTTGATTTTGTCAAAAATCTGAAGCACTTGAGTTCTTTAAAAGATATATGAATGAAGTTGGAAATCAATTAGATTAAAGTATAATGAATTTAAGAACTGAAGAGGACATAAATATTTGTCGAAATAATTTGAAGAATTATGTACTAAAAAAGGCATTATCAGAAAGTTAACTACTCTTTATACACCTCAATAAAATGGCTTATCTGAAAGAAGGAATAGAACATTATTGGACATGAACAGATCAATGATGGCGCATGCAAATTTGTCTATCTTTTTTGGGGAGATGCATTACTGACTGCAGCCTACATATTGAATAAAAATCCTTTTAAATAAGTATCTTCCTTTTCTTTTGAACTTTGGACCAGTCATAAAATAAATCAGAATGATCTATGATTTTGAGGTTGTGCTGCATAATTTAAATATCGTTTTGATGAGTTTGGTAAACTAAGTACAAAAGAAAAGAAATGTATCTTTACAAGATACTCAGAAGGCTCCAAACGGTATGTGTTCATTGATGAATTAGAGGATGGAAGTATTACTAAAATTGTATCACGAGATATCATATTTTTGGAAAATGATTTTCCCAAAAAGGTGAAATAAATGAAGAATAGCCTCTCTAGAAAATATTGAATTCAAAAGATCAAATAATGTAATCGGATATACTTGATATATCAATGGATCAAGAAATTGTTCCTGGTCCAAGTGGGAGTTTTGAATCCCAAAATTCTATAAAGAAATCTGAACTTTAATTACATAAGAGTAAAAGAAAAGGTGTACTTAAATGATCTTATGAGATTGAGGATTATGTTTTCTTAGTATTTCCCATAGAATTGGATGAACCTAATTCTGTAATTGATGGTTTATCGAGCCCTAAAAAGTATGAATGGTTAAAAGAGATGAAAGAAGAATTAGAGTCAATGAAAATCAACAAAGTCTATCTAGTTGACCTTCCTAAGGGACATAGATATATTAGGAATAAATGAATTCTAAAAGTTAAATGCAAATCTAATGGGTCAATAGAAAGACACAAAGCACGATTGGTGGCAAAAGTTTTACTCAAGAAGCTAGAATAGATTATGAGGAAACCTTTTCAGCAGTAGTTAAGTTTACCTCTATACTATTACTTTTGGCTACTCTTACACGTTTAGATGAAGAATTACACCAAATGAATGTAAAGACTGTTTTTCTCAATGGAGAACTAAACGAGGAAATCTACATGGAATAATCTGTACATTTCATTGTTTAAGGCCAAGAAAAGAAAGTTTGTAAATTGAAAAGATCAATTTATGGCTTAAAGAAATCTTCAAGGTAGTGATACTTGAGATTTTATAAGAAGATGATTTCATTGAATTTCATCATGATCAATAAAGACCATTGCAACTATGTGAAAAAGTCCAGTGAAAAGTTTGTAATTATTTTTCCTTACGTGGATGATATTTTATTAGTTGAAAATAATTTAGAGTATGTAAAAATTATTAAGTCATGGATTTCAAAGTCATTTGACATGAAAGATATGGGTGAAGCTGAGTATATATTGTGTTCTAAAATTCAAAGAGATCGTTCCAAAATGTTTTTGAGTCTATTTCAAGAAACATACATAAAGAAAATTTTGGAACACTTTCGAATGAATAATTCAAGCCTATGGATACTCCAATAGCAAGAGCTGAAACTTTAAGCCTTGAAATGTGTTCAAAGACTGAAAAGGAAAAGGTAGACATGTCTCAAGTTCTATATCCTAGTTCCATTGTCACGACCCAAGCCTAGGGCTTAGACATGACATGACGATTGGAAATTCGAAGGATCCCAACCAAGCCATCTTAGCATACGTCACATACATAAGGTAAAGGAAACATAACAAGATAAGCAAAAGTATCAACTCAACATGGGAGTCAAGGAAAGTAAACCCAATCCCAATGTCCAAAATAGACTTACATCAATCTAAGCATCTTAACATGCCTCTATTCTAGACTTGATGGGGGCTTAGGACAAGCTCTCAGCTCACCCAATGATAAGAGAAAAAGTCAAGTAAACAACATAAACAAAAATTCATGTCCTTGATGAATGAGGACTCACCATTTCTTGGAAACTAAAGTAACTCTAGCCACGAATATGAGGAGGGTGAGTGTCGTTCGTCTCTACATTATGAGATAATGTAAGAAAAATATGTGGTAGTATATAGAAGGTACTAAGTATGTGAGTTATCCATGAACAATATGGGCATATGATACATGACCAATCATAATGAACATGAGTAAAGATTAAAAGCATTTTAAAATATATGAAAACTTATGGTCAATGCATCATAAAATTTCATAGCATATCACATATTTTAGCATTCAACTTGTGTGGGATGAGAACTTTAACCAACATCTTAAGACCATGCGAGCTATAATATGGAATCCGATGTAACTCCCATATCGAGAAGAGAGAGGCTACTTGCCAAGGTAGACTCCGTTATAACAACTTTAACTTTGTGAGCTATATGTGAATCTACTAGCTAAGTTATAAAGGCAACCTATGGGGGCAATGTAGTTTGGGACTTTAGATTACTACTAGGATTTCCTTGGGTAACTAACTATATTATCAGACCAAACCCCACGTATAATTCCTCTCGGTGCTTAGTCAATATACCAACGAAACTCATTAAAACATAGAAACATCATCATTAACGTCATCATGAAAATAATCATTAAAGTAGCTCATTAACTTTAGTAATTCATAAAAATCCATAAACTTAGGTGAGAATTTTCCTTATCACCAACTTAAACATGATTGTGTGAGAATTATACTTATCACACCATAATAACTTCCTTGGATCATAATTGATCACCATCATAACTTTCATCAATAAATTATAATCTCAACTTCATTTATAAAAGATTTCTTTGAATTCATAATCAGTCTAATGAAAAATCACCTTTAAACTTCATAATAATGATTGAAACTAACTTTATGCATGGGCATTCATAATATAAATTGAAATCAAGCAGTTCATATAGAAACATGCTTATAATGAATAACATATAAAAAAATTGAAGTTGCCCAATGTAATTCATCAAAACTAGGTTAATAGACAATTGAATTTTGAAGAAAACATTGAGGAAACCTTGGGACTCCATGGGTGAAAGGAACCCATGGATCAATTTCCACATACCTTAATGAAATCAAGTCAAAATTTAAGAAGAACCTTGATGAACTTGAAATCCTAGCTTGAAATTTGAATGAGAACTTGAGAGTATTTGTGATCTTGCCTTTGGAGAATTTTGGGGAAGAATTAGAATAGAGGAAATTTTGAAGGGATGGGTAGTTATAGGTTTGAATTTTTTCATAATAGTGTCTAGGTACATTAAATCTAACTTTGGGAAAAGACAATATTGCCCTTCATTAAAACTGAATTTTTAACCTACGAGTTGGGTTCTACGAGTCGTCCTCAAGTACCCAACACATCGACTTGACTCATCGTACAGGTTCTGAAAGGACCCAGATTTCAGAGTCTCTGATTCTTCTGTACGAGTTGTGTCTATGACTCGTCAAAAGGACTATGAGTCATAAACTTTACTCGTCCTGCAACCTGTAAAATAGTGGTCTTTGAAGTTTTGGCATGAATCCATATTACGACTCATTGAGTTGACTAAGAGTAGTAATGTTTAGTCGTAGAACTCCTCTTGAGTTTGGTCCTAGACAGGCCCTTAGGATTCACTCTATGACTCGTCCTCACGAGTCGTAGAAACCTTTATGATTTGTAGAGTGACTCGTTGTCCCAAATTTAGTCAACATTTTGAGGACTTCTTCTTGGTTCCAACTTTTCAACTTTAGGTCTTATAATATCTCCCCTTTAGAAACATTCTTTTCGTCCTCGAATGAGACTCAATTAGCATAAGAGAGACACGAAAAGAGGACTAACAACCCAACATGAATATAATGATACCTCATAATGTATAGAACATGAATTTTTAAAAAAACTTATCATAAGACATGAATTAAAAAATAATTTTTCATGCACATGCATACATATGAATGACACAAGAGGAACTGAATACATAAGAGTTCAATCGATCTGAATTGGAACAATTTACTACTTTAGACTTGAGTAAAGGGAAAGAGATATGGGTATCGTTTTATCATATCCGCCTCTGCTTCTCAAGTAGAATTCTCTATTGTTGATTCCTCCACAATACTTTAACAGACGCAATCTCTTTTTTTCTTAGCTTCTTCACTTTCTGATCTAAGATTTATACCGGAACCTCCTCATAAGTCAAATTTTCTTCAACACTCACATATTCTAATGGTACAATGGAACTTGGATCAACCACAAACTTTTTCAACAATAACACATGAAACACCGGGTGAACCATAGCCAATTCAAATGGCAAATCTAAATTATAAGATACCTTGACAATTGTAACATTCCTCAAAATGCTCACAAGTGCCTTAAGTATGTCTTGATAATATGCCTCTCATGTAACGCATTATCATTAATCTTTTTGGCAAATTCAAATTCAAAATATCGATCAGGGGGTCAAAACCGGTGGGGAAAGGGTCTCGGTGGATTTTTAGGACATATATATCGAAAGATAGATTTTTAAAAAAACTGCAAAAAATAGTAAAGTGCGCAGCAAGTCCGTGTCGTGGACTTTCTTCCGTTCAGTGCAATTTTTCCTGAGTCAAAATTATGCCAAAATCTCATTCGCATAAAATTTGCCTATCAGGAAAAACCTCCGTGTTGCGGACCTGGGCAAATTTTTTTGTCCGAATTATGTTTTTTATAAGGGAACTTTGGAATTTTTCCTAGTTGTTAGTTAATGAACTTAGATATTTTTTAGGACCTAATTCAGGTCTATAAATTAACCTAAACCTCTAATTCTATTCATTCTTCTACAATTCACCTACTCCAATATTTCTCTCTCTACAAAAGACTCTCAAGGACTCCATTGAAGACTTCAAGTAAATTCATTCAAAACTCTCAAGTTCTTCCAAATTATTTGGTTTCTCACATAAGGTACATGGGTATTGATTCATGAATTTTTTCAATCATGAAGCCCAATTAATTTCTCAAGTTTTCTATCAAATTAATGAATGGTATTTTATGGGTATTATGATCTCTAGTCCAATAGCATGAATTATGATTCAAATTATGATTATCAGTCTATTTTGATATAAATTGATGGTTATTGCATTGAATTGAAGAGTTTTTTCCATTAATTCTCCTATATTGATCTCTAGGGTTCATGATGTAAATTATGGTATTTTCAATTATACTTCCTAATGATATCATCTTTATGAATTATGTATGGGATGATAGTAAGTATGTGATTATGCATGTTTCCAAGTAAATTTCATGATTTCTAAGTCAATTGATTATGCATTTGAGTTTTACTCTAAGTTCAAGATTCGAATTTCATCCAAGTTATGAAGTAAGACGACTTAGGGCCCTATGTGGTGACCTAGGACCTAACTATATGAATTATACAAATATGATTGTAATAATGAAATGACAATTCTAACATTACAAGTATGGTATGAAAATGAGCTACTCTATGATTTCAAACCTATAATCATGACTATGATATATGTAATTATGATTTCTATGCTATGTATGTATTCCATGGGATTTGACTTAGCATCGAGTGGACTTGAGGTGGGGCCCCTACCAAAAGCCCTAGTAGCAACTTCATGTCTCTTAAACTACGTGCCATCATAGGTTGCCTTCATAGCCTAGCTATTGGATCCACATATATCGTATGTATGACCCTCCTAGAGGGGTAGAGTCTACCTTGGCAAGTAGATTCCCCTTTTCTTCATTGTATGGGGAGACAACCGAATTCCATGTTATAGCTTGCATGGTATTGTTATCGATTATAGTTCTTATCTCACATATGTATGATCTCTTACGTATGTCATGATTTAAATTATGTTTTTTAAATACTTTGGTCATTATGATTTTCTCATGACTTTACTTATCTCATCTTATCATGTGTTTTACTTGATTATTGCATCCTATGATTTACGTTGCATGTCATTCCCTCATACTTAGTACATTCCAATGTACTAATGCATACGTTTTACCTACATTGTTTCATAATGTAGGGGTTGAAGTTGAAGATCATATTCGTCCATGTGACTAGTTAAGCTTTTCTATCCGGTGGTGTTTGTGGTGAGTCCTCATTTATCAGGGGCTACTCATCGAATTGTTTATTGTTTCCAAAGACTTGTGTTATATTTCATATTGAGGGTGAGCTAGGGACATATCTTAGCCCCCGCCCATGTTCAGGAGTAGAGGCAACTAGTTGGACAAACGTTTTGAGTCTATGTTGTCATGTGACATTCTTCATTTACTATTCATGGTTTAGACTCTTTTTTGATGTTTTTGCTTTTACTTTACCTTATGTATGCTTATGATATATACAAGAGTCTTGGTTGGATCCCTTTTAGGGTTTCGATCACCGTGTTACAACTAACGCCTAGGTCAGGTTATGACAAACTTAGTATCAGAGCACAAGGTTTTCAAGTGTCCTAGGGATTCCAACATATCGTGCCAAGTAGAGTCTTATTAATGGTTGTGAAGTGCTCCTCATCTATGAATAGGAGACTATGAGACATTTTAGGAAATCTTATTTCTTTCATGATCCATGTTGTGCTTTAGAGTTTACCATAAGACTTCTTTTCCCTAACGTTCTTTCTTTGCGATTTTCAGCAAAATAACTCCAAGAAAACCACCATTTCCAAAGGGAAATAATGCTAATGATGCCCAAGATCCCCCGGCTACTCAAGACAATGGTCCTCTACCGGACCAAATGACTAATGTAGAGTTTTGAACAGCCATTACTATGCTAGCCCAAGTGGTGACCAACCAAAGAATTGTGGCTCCTCCTAATGTTCCTACTCCAACCTCAAGAGTAAGAGACTTTGCACGAATGAATCCTCTGGAGTTTAATGGCTCAAAAGTTGATAAGGATCTTCACGAGTTCATTGATGAGGTCTACAAGATAGTGAGTATTATGGGGGTAACTTCGGAAGAAAAAGCGGAGTTGGTGGCTTACCAACTTAAGGGTGTTTCTCAAGTTTGGTACACTGAATAGAAGATGAAGAGGGTGGATAAATTTCCTATTGAATGGGAATCTTTCAAACTTGCTTTCCTTGATCACTTTTTCCCTCTTGAGTTAAGGGAGCCTAAGGTGTTGGAGTTCATAAATCTTTGACAAGGAAATATGGGGATGAGGGACTATGCCCTCAAGTTTACTAAGCTATCCAAGTATGCTTCTTTATTGGTTGCCTATCCACGTGCCCGAATGAGTCAATTCATATCAGGGGTGTCCGACTTGGTTTCTAAGGAATGTTGTACCACTATTCTTGTTAAGAAGATGGACATATCTCGACTTATGACTTTTGCAGAATAAATTAAAGGAGAAAAGTTCAAGGAGATGAGGATGAAGGATTGTAGGTGCCAATATAAATGTGGGTTCTCCAATGCTAGGACCGGTGGTAGTAGTGGACGCTCTCAACAAGGACAAAGATCGGGGAAGAAGTTTGCTAAGGATAGGGTGCTATACCCTAAAGCTCAAGGAGGAGGAGGTGTGAATGCTTGTAGCCCTTCTTTTACTACGTGTTCAAGGTGTGGAAAGAATCATGTTGGAAAGTTCTTGATAGGAACGGGTTCTTGTTATGGATGTGGTAAGATGGTCCATAAAAAATCCGAGTGCCCTCATGTTGCCAACAAGGATGGAGAAGGTCATTCTCTAGGAGGCCAAGTGCAATAAGACGCCCAAGCTCAACCCAAGGGTGGAAAAAGTAACAACCAATTCTATGCTCTTCACGCTAGGCCAGATATTGATGAGACTCCTGATGTGATCACAGGTATGTTACGAGTCTTTAACCTTGATGTTTATGCATTTATTGATTCGGGTGCCAACTTGTCTTTCATTACTCCTTACATTTTTATGAGATTTTATGTTTGCCCTAAAGTGTTAATAGAACCTTTTTCAATTTATACTCCTGTTGGTGATTCAATATTAGCCAAGAGAGATTATAGAAATTGTCCTGTATAGGTCTTACAAGAGTTATTCCATGTGATTTTGTTGAACTTGACATGATTTATTTTGACATCATTCTTGGTATGGATTGGTTACATGCTTCTTATACATCTATATATTGTAGGACTCGTGTGGTTAAGTTTCACTTTCCTAATGAGCCTATTTTTGAATGGAAGGGTAACAATTCGATGGTTATGGGTTGATTCATTTCATGTATTAAGGCCTGAAAAATAATTTCCAAGGGGTGCATTTATTATATTGTGTGAGTTAGGGACGTCGATTCCAAAACTCCTACTCTTGAGTCGGTCCCTATAGTTAATTAGTTTTTCGATGTGTTTCCCGATAATTTGCCCGGTATTCCTCCCAAAAGGGAAATTGACTTTGGCATAGATCTCCTTCCCTATATCCAACCTATTTCTATTCTTCCTTAACGTATGGATCTGACGGAACTTAAGGAGTTGAAAGAAAAATTGAAGGATTTATTGGATATGGGTTTTATAAGACCGAGTATTTCACCATGGGGTTCTCTTGTATTATTTGTTAGAAAGAAAGATTGGTCACTACGAATGTGTATAGACCATCGACAATAGAATAAGGTCACCATAAATAACAAGTATCCAATTCCAAGGATAGATGACTTGTTTGATCAATTACAAGGTGCAAGCTACTTTTCTAAGATTGACCTCTATTTCGGTTATCATCAATTGAGTGTAAGGGAGTGCGATATTCCCAAAATGGCTTTTCAGACAAGGTATGGTTATTTTGAATTCTTAATAATATTGTTTGGTTTGACTAATGCTCCCACTATATTCATGGATTTGATGAATCATATTTTCAATCCATACTTGGACATGTTTGTAGTGGTGTTTATTGATGACATCTTGATTTATTTTCGAAATGAGGATGATCATATGGAGCACTTGAGGATTGTATTGTAAACATTGAGAGAGAAGAAATTATTCGCTAAATTTAGTAAGTGCGAGTTTTGGCTGAGGGAAGTTGCATTTCTTGTCTATGTGGTGTTCGGTGATAGGATTAAAATAGACCCAAAGAAAATAGAGGCGATTCAGAATTGACCTAGACCATTATCTCCTTCGGACATTAGAAGCTTTTTGGTCTTAGCCGGATACTACAGAAGGTTTGTTGAAGGATTTTCGTCTATTGCTTCACCTTTAACTAAGTTGAAACAAAAGAAGGTAAAATTTCAATGGTCGGATAAATGTGAGAAACGTTTCTGAATATTGAAGGATTGGCTGACATCGACTCCTATTTTGACATTGCCCGAAGGTTCAGATGGGTTTGTTGTTTATTGTGATGCTTCACGTATTAGCCTAGGTTGTTTCTTGATGCAACATGGTAAGGTTATAGCCTATGCCTCTAGGCAACTTAAAGTGCATAAAAGGAACTATCCAACCCATGATCTTGAACTTGTGGTGGTTGTGTTTGCTTTGAAAATTTGGTGCCATTATCTTAATGGGGTGCATGTTGACGTGTTTACAAACCACAAAAGCTTGCAATATATGTTTAGCCAAAGGGACTTGAACCTTAGGAAAAGAAGGTGGCTTAAACTCCTAAAAGACTACGATATGAGCGTATTGTACCATCCGGGTAAGGCAAATATTGTAGCCGGTACTCTTAGTTGGTTATCTATGGATAGTGTTGCACATGTTGAGGAGGGAAAGAGGGAATTGGTTAAAGAGGTCCATAGATTGGAACATTTAGGTGTGCGTTTGGTTGATTCTAATGATGGAGGTGTCCTTATACATAATGGTTCAAAATCATCTTTTGCGGTAGACGATAAGGCCAAATAAGACAATAATTTGATTTTGGTTGAATTGAAAAAGTCGGTTGTCGATAAACCCATTAAGGCTTTCTCCCTAGGGGGAAATGGGGTACTACATTACCAAGGTCATCTGTGTGTTCCAAATGTTGATGGATTAAGAGACTTGATATTGAATGAGGCCCATAGTTCTCGGTATTCAATTCATCTAGGATCCATCAATATGTATTATGATTTGAGGGAAGTGTATTGGTGGAATGACATGAAGAAAGACATAACGGAGTTCGTGGCTAAGTGTCCTAATTGTCAATAAGTGAAAGTTGAACATCAAAAGTCGGGAGGTCTAGCTCAAGAGATAGAAATCCTTAATTAGAAGTGGGAAGATGTGAATATGGACGTTGTCATAGGTTTGCCTCATACTTGGAGACAACATGATTCTATTTGGGTCATTATGGACCGAATGGACAAATCGGTGTATTTTTTACTGATCAAGACATCTTATGGTGCCTAAGATTATGCTAAATTGTACATTTGAGAACTTGTGAAACTTCATCGTGTTCGTTTGTCGATTATATTGGATAGAGGTGCCCAATTCACTTCACATTTTTAGAAGTCATTTCAGAAAAGTCTTGGTACTAGAGTCAAGCTAAGTACCGCTTTTCATCCTCAAACCAATGGACAAGCCAAAAGAACAATTCAAAACTTAGAGGATATATTAAGGGCATGTGTGATTGATCTTAAAGGAAGATGGGATGAGCATTTGCATTGATTGAGTTTGCCTACAATAATAGTTATCACTCTAGTATCCAAATGGCTCCTTTTGAAGCCTTGTATGGGAGAAGATGTAGGTCTCCGGTGGGGTGGTTTAAAGTGGGTGATATGTCATTTATTGGTACAGATTTAGTAGTTGATGCAATGGAGAAAGTAAAGCTCATAATAAAAAAATTGAAAATGGCTCAAAGTCGCCAAAAGTCCTATTCAGACACTAGGAGGAGAAAGCTTGAATTTGATGTGGATGATATGATGTATTTAAAGATTTCACCTATGAAAGGGGTAATGCAGTTTGGTAAGAAATGAAAGTTGATTCCTAGATATATAGGACCCTATAGAATATTGAAGCGCATTGTCAAAGTAACATACGAATTAGACTTGCCAATTGAGTTGACTTTGGTTTATCCGGTATTTCATGTGTCAATGTTGAGGAAGTTTGTGGGTGATCCAAATTCTGTTGTCCAATGGAGAATATGAGTATTGAGGAGAATTTGACTTATGAGGAGATCCCAATTGAGATTTTAGACCGGCAAGTGAAGAGGTTAAGATATAAAGATGTTTTATCCGTCAAGGTGTTATGGAGGAATCAACAAGTAGAGAATTCTACGTGGAAAGCGGAATAGGACATGATAAAGTGTTATTCGTATCTCTTTTCTTCCACTCAACCCTAAAGGTGCTAAGATGTTCATGATCAAATTGATTAAACTCCTACGTTTCAGTTCCATATTCATTCATATGCATGCATGATTCATGAAAAAATGATTCTTTTTCTCAAGGACTATGTCTTATGTTAAGTATGAAGTTTACATGTTCTATGCATTTTTTTCAAAGTGTCTTCATGTTTATGTTGGGTTGCTAGTCCTTTTTCCTTGTCCTTGTTATATTAATTGATTCTCATTTGAGGACGAATGTTCCTAAGGGGGAGATATTGTAACATTCCTCAAAATTCTCACAAGTGCCTTAAGTATGCCTTGGGAATAGGCCGCTCATGTAATGCATTATCCTTAATCTTTTTGGAAAATTCGAGTCCAGAATATCAACGAGGGGGTCAAAACTTGCTGGAAAAGGGTCTCAGTAAATTTTTTGGACCCGCATATCGAAAGATAGATTTTTTGAAGAAACTGCGAAAAATAGTAAAGTGCGCGGAAAGTCCATGTCACGTACTTATTCCCGTTTAGTGTAATTTTCCTCGAGTCAAAATCTTGCCAAAATCTCATTCGCTCAAAATTTGCCTATCAGGGAAAACCTCCGCTTCGCGGACCTGGGCGAAGGTTCTTGTCCGAATTTACTTTTTTAGTAAGGTCACTTTAGATTTTTCCCTAGTTTTTAGTTATGAACCTAGACATTTTAGGACCTAATTCAACTCTATAAATTAACCTAAACCTCTAATTCTATTCATTCTTCTACAATTTACCTAATCAAATATTTCTCTCTCTACAAAAGACTCTCAAGGACTCCATTGAATATTACAAGTAAATTCACTCAAAACTCTCAAGTTCTTCCTAATTATTTAGTTTTCTCACTTAAGGTATGTGGGTATTGATTCATGGATTCTTTCATCCATAAAGCCTAATCAATTTCTCAAGTTTTCTATCAAACTAAAGTATGATATTTTATGGGTATTATGATCTCTAGTCCAACTGCATGAATTATGATTCAAATTATGATTATTAGTCTATTTTGATATAAATTGATAGTTATTGTATTGAATTGAAGAGTTTTTCCATGAATTCTGCTATACCGATCTCTAGGGTTCATGATATAAATTATGGGTATTTTCAATTATACTTCCTAATGATATCATCTTTATAAATTATGTATGGGCTAATAGAAAGTATGTGATCTTGCATGTTTCCAAGTAAATTTCATGATTTCTAAGTCAATTGATTATGCATTTGAGTTTTACTCTTAGTTCAAGATATTAATTTCATGCAAGTTATGAAGTAAGGTGACTTAGGGTCCTATGTGGTGACCTAGGACCTAACTATATGAATTATGCAAATATGATTGTAATGATGAAAGGACAATTCTTATATGACAAGTATGGTATGAAAATGATCTACTCTATGATTTCAAACCTATGATCATGACAATGATATATGTAATTATGATTTCTATGCTATGTATGTATTCCATGGGATTTAACTTAGCATCGAGTGGACTTGAGGTGGGGGTCCTACCAAAAGCCTTAGTATCAACCTCATGTATCTTAAACTACGTGCCAGCATAGGTTGCCTTCATGTCCTAGCTATTGGATCCACATATAAAGTGTATATAATCCGCCTAGTAGGGTAGAGTCTACCTAGGCAACTAGATTTCCCTTATTCTTTTTTTATGGGGAGACAACGGAATTCCATGTTATAGCTCGCATGGTCTTATTGTCGTTTATGATTACTATCCCACATATTTATGATCTCTTACATTTGTCATGATTTAAATTATGCTTTGGTTAGTGTGATTTTCTCGTGACTTTACTTATCTCATCTTATCATGTGTTTTACTTGATCATTGTATCCCATGATTTACGTTGCATGTCAAGCCCTCATAATTAGTACATTCCATTGTACTAATGCATACTTTTTGCCTACATTATCTCATAATGTAGGGGTTGAGGTTGAAGATCATATTCATCAACATGACTAGTTAAGCTTTCCTATCCGATGGTATTTGTGGTGAGTCCTCATTTATCGGGGAATACTCATCGAGTTGGTTATTATTTCCAAAGACTTGTGTTATATTTCATATTGAGGGTGAGCCAGGGACATGTCTTAACCCTTGCCCATGTTCAGGAGTAGAGGCATCTAGTTGGACAAATGTTTCGAGTCTGTGTTGTCAAGTGACATTCTTCATTTACTATTAATGGTTTATACTCTCTTATACTGTTTCCGATTTTACTTTACCTTATGTATGCTTATGATATGTACAAGAGTCTTGGTTGGAGCTCCTTTAGGGTTTCGATCGCCGTGTTACGACTAGGCCCTAGGTCGGGTCGTGAAACCATTATGCCTCAATATATTATAAAGTCCACCATATCTAGAACTCAATTTCCCTTTCTTAGGTCCAACATATCTAGGACTCAATTTTCCTTTCTTACCAAAATGCATTACCCTCTTCATGGGTGAAACCTTCAAATAGACCCAATCATCTACCTCAAATTCAAGCTCTCTTTTACTAACATCCGAATAGGACTTTTGACGAATTTGAGCCTTATTCAACCTCTCCCGTATGAGTCTCATATTCCCCTTAGTAGCTATTATCAAATATGAACCAACCAAGGCCATCTCACCTACTTTAAACTATCCCATCGGAGATCTACATCTTCTCCCATACAATACTTCAAAAGGAGCCATTTGGATTCTATAGTGATAACTATTATTGTAGGAAAACTCAATCAACAGTAGATTCTCATCCTAACTCCCTTTAAAATTGATTAAACATTCCCTCAATATATCCTCTAAAGTTTGAATTATTCTTTCAGCTTGTCCATCGGTTTGAGGGTGGAAAGAGCCGCTTAACTTAAACTTTGTACCAAGACTCTTTTGAAATGACTTCCAAAAGTGCAAAGTAAATTGAGTACCTCGATCCAATATAATGGACAAGGGAACACCATATAGTCTCACCAACTCACGGACATACAACTTAGCATAATTGTCAATACCATAAGAAGTCTTAACCGGTAGAAAATGAGCTGACTTAGTCATTCAATCCATAACAAACCAAATAGAGTCATGTTGCTTCTTAGTATGAGGCAAAGCCATTACAAAATCCATATACACATTTTTCCACTTCCAAGTAGGAATTTCAATGTCTTGAGCTAACCCCCCCAGGTTTTTATGCTCAACTTTAACTTGTTGGCAATTTGGACACTAGCCATGAACTCTGCTATATCCTTCTTCATGCCATTCCACCAATACACCACTAAACTATCGGACCCTTCCGGCAAAGTTAAAATAAGAGTGGTAGTAAGATGATCCTCAACTCTTGAAAACTCTTCTCACAAGCTTCCAACCATTGGAACTTCACTTTCTCTTGAGTCAACTTAGTTAAAGGTGATGAGATTGATGAAAACCCTTCTACAAATATTCTATAATATCTGCCTAGGCCCAAAGAACTCCTAATATCCAAAGGAGACAACGGTCTAGGCTAATTCTTAACCGCCTCGGTTTTCTTAGGATCAACCATAATCCTTTGACCAGACATAATGTGACCAAGAAAGACCACCTTTTTAAGCTAAAAATCAAACTTATTGAACTTGTCAAAATTTTCTTATCCCTTAGATTTTGCAATACAGTCCTCAAGTGATTAGCATGCTCCTCCTCATTCTAAGAGAAAACCAAAATGTCATCAATAAACACAATTATGAACATGTCCAAATATTATTTGTAAACTCTGTTCATCAAGTCCATGAATGCTACGGGGGCGTTATTCAATACATATTACATAACTAAGAACTCATAATGGCCATACCTTATTCGAAATGCCATCTTGAGAACATCATACTCCCTCACTCTTAGTTGATGATAACCGTAATGGAGGTCAATGTAAGAGAAATAACTTGCCCCTTGCTATTGGTAAAACAAATCATTTATTTTTGAAATTGTGTATTTATTATTAATGGATACTTTTTTCAATTTTTGGCATTCAATACACATACGTAGCGAACCATCCTTCTTTCTAACAAATAAAATGGCAGCATCCCATAGGGATATACTTGGTATAATGAAGCCTTTGTCTAATAAGTCTTTCAATTGGTCTTTCAAATCTTTTAGTTCCATTTGGTCCATTCGATAAGGAGGAATAGAAGTAGGTTGAGTATCGGGAAGAAGGTCTATGCCAAAGTCAATTTCCCTTTGGGGAGGAACACCGAGTAGATCATTGAAAAACACATCTGGAAACTCATTAACAATGGGGAATGACTCTAGAGTAGGGGATTTGGAATTTGTATCCCTAACCCTCACAAAATGGTAGATACAACCTTTGGAAATTATTTTTCGAGCTTTAAGGCATGAAATGAATTGACCTTTAAACACGGAATTACTACCCTTCCATTCTAAGACCATCTTATTTTTAAATTGAAACTTAACCACTCGGGTTCTACAATCAATAGAAGCATAACATTCATATAGCCAATCTATACCAAGGATAGCATCAAAATTGGTCATCTCAAGCTCAACTATATCACATAGAGCAACTTTATGGAAAACCAAAATCGGACAACTTTTGTAGACTCTTTTAGCCACAATCGACTCACTTATGAGATTATAAATAGAAAAAGGCTCTTATAATATTTTGGGGCTAACATCAAATATCATAGCCACATAAGGAGTAACAAAACACAAATTTGCACTCGGATTAAGTAAGAAATAAATATCATAGTTAAGACCCGTAACATACTAGTAACAACACCAGGGGTCTCTACCACCTCTTTCCTACCATGAATAACATAAAATTGATTATTGCATGAACCACCGTTTGGTTGCACTTGAGCACCTTATTTCACTTGTCCTTCATGAGAAACTTTTCCTTGAGGGAGACCATCTTTAACCTTACACTCCTTAGCATAATGACCTAACTTGCCATACCAATAGCATACATTCAAACCCAATGGAGACTCTCCCTTGTGATTCTTTCCATAATTCTTTCATGTAGAGGTAACTTGGCCAATAGGAGAACCTCCTTGAGGTTTAGGGTTGGGCACCCTATATTTTTCAAACTTAGAGTAGAAGCATTTGAAGATCCTTGACCAAAAAACCTAGGGCAAAAATGAGGATGCCCACCACTTTCAGACCTAACATAAGAAAAAACACCACCATCAGTTCTTGCCCTCTTGGACTCCCTAGTTTTCTCCCTTAGATTTGCATCTTCTATTTACTCCGCATAGGTCATGAGTCTAGAGATGTCCATTTCCAGGATCAACATTACTATTTTAATTCCTTAGAAACAACTTCTGACACATCCGACACGAACATGCTCATACAAGCTCTTGGGTCGGCAACCATGAATGAAACATATTGTGACAATTGGGTGAACTTGAGGGCATACTCCCTCACACTCATATCACCTTGCTTAAAGTTGATGAACTCTTTTATCTTTGCCTCCCCCAACTCCAATGGGAAAAAGCGATCAAGAAACACTCATTTGAATTCTTCCCAAGTCATGGTATCCGCCTATCTAGGCCTTTCACTCTTTCATTGATCAAACCAAATACGAGCAACACCCTTCAATTGATATATTTACAACTTCTCCCTCTCAACTGGGCTAACCCCCATAATCTCCACAATCTTGTGAATGCTATCCACAACTCTTGTAGATCTTTTTCCACCTTAAAAACCTAAACACTCTGAAGGATTTATCCTCATAAAGTCACAAACCCTTGCTGTCGCCGTACCCACACTTGAGTTTACGGTAGAAATTACCTCATAATAGTCTCATACCATCACTACTTGAGTAAGTACTTGGAAGGCTACTCAGAACTCAACATTAGTCACTTGATCATCCAAGGGCTTATTCAAAGCTTGTTTCCCCTCTTCAACTACATTCCTTCGAGTAGGGTATCTTCGTGGAGGAACTTTCTAAAAGTCTTAAAGAACACGAGTTAGAGGGAAAGACTCAGAGTATTACTCTACCGCATGATATAGATCATGAAAGAAGTGAAATTTTCCTAAGACGCTTCATAGACTTCTATTCATAGGTATGGATTGATTCACACGGATGAATAATAATCTACTTATTGCGGCATGTTAGACTCTCTAGGACACTCCTAAACCTTATACTCTGATACTAAGTTTGTTATGACCCGAGCCTAGGGCCTAGATGTGACATGACGATCAGGAACCCGGAGGATCCCAACCGAGCCATATTAGCATACGTCGTATACAAAAGGTAAAGGAAATGTAATAAGATAAGCAGAAGAATCAACTAAACATGGAAGTCAAGGAAAGTAAAGTCAATTCCAATGTCCAAAATGGACTTACATAAATTTAAGAGTCTAAACATGCCTTTATTCTAGACATGATGGAGGCTTAGGACAAGCTCCTAGCTAACTCAAATGATAAGAGAAAAAGTCAAGTAAACAATATCAACGAAATGAATGAGGACTCACCAACTCTTGGAAACTAAAGTAACTCTAACCACAAATGTGAGGAGCGTGAGTGTCGTCCGTACCTATAATTCCTCTCAGTACTTTGTCAATATCCCAATAGAACTCATTGAAACATAAAACCATCATCATTAACTTCATCATGAAAAAAATCATTAGAATAGCTTATTAACTTTAATGATTCATAAGAATCCATAAATTTCGATAAGCATTTTCCTTATCACCATCTTAAATATGATTGTGTGAAAATTATACTTATCACACAATAATAACTTCTTTGGATCATAATTGATAATCATCATAACTTTCATCATTAAATCATAATCTCAACTTCATTTATAAAAGCTTTCTTTGAACTCATAATCAATCTCATGAAAAATCACCTTTAAACTTCATAATAATGATTAAAATGAACTTTCTGCTTGGACATTCATAATATAACTTGAAATCATGTAGTTCATGTAGAAACATGATTATAATGAATAACATTTAAAAAAGAAATTGAAAAAACCCAATGCGATTCAGCAAAACTATGATTAATAGACAATTAAAGTTTAAAGAAAACTTTGAGGAAACCTTGGGACTCCATGGGTGAAAGGAACCCATGGATCAGTCCCCACATACCTTGGTGAAATCAAGTCAAAATGTAAGAAGAACCTTGATGATCTTGAAACCCTAGCTTGAAATTTAAATGAGAACTTGAGAGGATTTGTGATCTTACCGTAGGAGAATTTTGGGGAATGAATTAGAATAGAGGGAATTTTAAAGGGATGGGTAGTTATAGGCTTGAAATTTTCCATAATAGTGTCTAGGTACATTGAACCAAACTTTGGGAAAAGACAATATTGCCCTTCATCAAAACTGAATTTTGAACCTACGAGTTGGGTTCTATGAGTCGTCTTCAAGTCCATGACTCATAGACTTTAGTCAGTGTGCAGGTCCTAAAAGGACCCAGATTTTAGAGTCTCTAATTCTTCTGAGTTATGTATACGACTCATCAAAAGCACTATGAGTTGTAAACTTCACTCGACTTGTAGGTCCTGGAAACCTACAAAATAGTGGTCTCTAAACTTTTGGCAAGACTCCTTATTATGACTCATCGAGGTGACTATGAGTCATAATGTTGAGTCATAGAAATCCTCTTGAGTTTGGACTTGGACAGGACCTTAGGAGTCACTCTACGATTCATCCTCATGAGTCGTAGGAACCTCTACGATTCGTAGAGTGGATTATGGTCCTGAATTCTGTCAGCATTTTGAGAACTTCTTCATGGTTCCAACTTTCCGACTTTTGGAGTCTTACAGCCATTGAGAATTTGATGTATGTTATTATGTGTACTCACCTAGATATTAGTTATGCCATAGGTCTGGTTAGAGGGTATCAATCTAATCCTAGAAGAGACCATTGGAATGTAGTAAAGAGAATATTTCGATACTGAAGCAAACTATAAATTAGTTACTATGCTATAGTGATTTTGATTTACTCATGATAGGTTACACAAATGTTGATTGAGCTGGTGACCAGAATAATAGAAAATCAACCTCCGGTTATGCTTTCTTACATAATTTTAGTGTTATTTCATGGAAAAGTAAGAAATAAACTTGCACAACCCTTTCAACCATGGAATGTGAATTCGTAGCTTGTGTATCCGCAATACAAGAAGTTGTTTGGTTAAACATATCCTTTGAGTTTTTGAATATGGCAAAGAATTTTAAGGGTCCCATAATTTTATATTGCAACAATCAGGTTGCTGTCGCATATATGTAAGATCCTAAGTATCACAGCAAAATCAAATACATTAAAATCAATTATAATTTTGTGAGAGACATAGTAGCAAGTGGAGAATTTGTTTTACTAAACATTCATATTCGTGAAATGATAGATGATCATTTTACAAAAGTGATATCTAGAGACTTATTTGAGAAACATGTTAAGGCTCTAGGTTTGTGTAGAATATGATGATATTTGTGTATTGTTAAATAACTTGGTTGTTATAATATTCTAATCAGTATAAGACAATTCAATTTATATTCATGTCTTTCGTGCATGTGATAATGTTTTAGAAATAAAGAGTGTCGGACAAGTCACGAGATTGGCTCCCTGATAAGAGAAATTGCCTCTTATATCGGAGAATGTGAAGAGCAGATTTCCCCTTCCATGTTATAGCTTATTTTATAAACCAGACAAGAGTCTCTCTAAGAATATGATTTTGAGAATCAATAAAGAGAGAAACTCGGGTTAAACATCCAGAGGTGTTTAGACCATGGTCCATACGATGTTGGATAATACAAAGAATGAGACACATAAACTAATATAAGGTGAAAACATCATAGCATGTGTTTTGTATCACGTGTGTTAAGCGATCAATGGGTTAATAAAAGAATGGTTCTCTACTTTTTCATTGTGTGAGACCCTAAAAATTTGAATTAACTTTTCATTAAAATACCCTTTTACTTTTTACTATTTCTTGAAGTTTTGATCGGTGTTGCTACTTTAGCATGTTACTAATAGCCATGAGTGATTTCTAGAAAAGCAGTTGATTTGGAATAGAAATTTTTGAGTAGCAAGGAAAAATGAGTGAAATAAATAATTTAACTTGTATACACAAGCCTACTATTACACTCGAGTGTAATTGTGTATATAAAGCTAAGCATAAACTCGAGTTCACCTCTTTAAAAGGATGAGGGATTAAATAAGTAACTATTGGAGAAGTGAACAAGTCTATTTTATTGTGAGCAATAATATTCTCATATAAGTAGTGAATTTCTTCCACATATGATTGAATTGCTATGTAGTACTATGACGCCCCAAGCCTATACCCTGGATATGACCGACACTCAAAAACCATTGCTGGTTCCAAGCGAACCACTTGGTCGGGCTAACTCACTCAGCGGAAGAGTATTAACTCATAAATATACTCAGATGGGTACAATAAAACATGTAGCTTAATACTCTTACCATAAATCAGGAAACTCAAATTTATAATAATGTATGAGACTTAACCCAATATTTCAAAAATTACTCAAGGAAAATAAACAGAACACCATCTAACTAGTCTATGAAGCCACTAGAATAGTGACTCTAGAATAGGTATTAGGGTAGGCCCACAACTATCTCAAATGATTAACTAATAATTGGAAAGTAAAGACTCAATAGCACCTCTGAATGCAAAGAGGTCTCACCAAAGTTGGGTAGAAAGATGGATCTTCAACGATGAGCCTATTGAGGATCTCTATCACCTGTGTCTACATCATAAAACGATGCAGATCGAATGAAATCAATACATAGAATGTACGAGTATATAAAATGGCAAAAGGGAAACTTATATCAAGGTACTCAACTCAAGGAACTCAACTCTGAAAATGACTCAACTCAATAAGCATGCAATATGATGAATGACAATGCTTTAGAAGACATAAAACAATAAATATTACTCGGTATATAAAAAAATATAGTTCTTTATTTCTTGGGAGTTTCTCTAATCGAAAACCATCACTTATAAGCTACGTCATGATACAACGAACTGATGTCATTGCCATAGCCGTCCAATACCTTTCCAGGTTAAGAGATATAACTCATCTCTGGATCCAATAAAAGTCCTCTTTTGGGACAATGAGGAGTCGTCCTAATGAACGGTTCGATGCTATCCTACGCTGGCTATGTTGTTCGAGTTATTCTATACTCTTACCCAAATTGGTGCTCAATACTACTCCCAAAAATATAGTTTATATGCTCATAACTCAACTGAGTATATTTACTCTATTAACTCATTTAGTTTCTTTTAGACTTAGCTCAAAACTCAACTCATCTATTCTCCTTAAAATAATGATGATCTCAACTCAATGAATGTATTTAAAAGCAATAATTTGACTTCTCAATTCTATCTCAAAATAGATGTTTAAAATGCTCAACTCATTTACACTCAATGGTACTCATGCTCAGAATAGTGATTAAGAGACTTCTCAACTAATGATAAAAATGATAAATAAGGGACTTCTCAAACTCAACTCATGCTTAAATACTTTCTTCAACTAAATGGTAAAAATAATTACTTTTAACTCAAAACAATGCATAAATAATTAAATGCAAGAATCAACTGTGGTTCTTGTGAATCCAAACATGAACACATAATCTCAATCACTCAACTCATGGAAATCATAAATGTATAGTTGAATATATACAAGAAATTAATGGAGTTTATATAGGTAACTCAATAATCCACATTATCGAAATTAAAAATTCAAACTTGAAACTCTACTTGGCTATATAGAGATGTAGGGCATGAGGACGAACTTAGTCTAACGTTATGATAGCCTTACATAATTGGAACAAAGGTTTGTTAAGTGAAAATCAAAGACTTGACTTAGAACTCTTGAACCCTAGCTCTTCTCCTTTTCTCCAATGCATGCTCTTAAAAATTCTAACTGTTAATGAAGAAAATACACATTGGGTACTAATAAGGGGTTAAATTTAATCTGAAAATGTCTTGGGTTAAATTTAAGAAAGGTGGAGAAAAGACTGGAATACCGCTCATTAAAAAGGACTAAGCAGTCTATAGGTGCCTTCCTATGAACCGTAAAAGGTCACTTGTAAGACCTTGGTCTAAGAGTGATACTCTCTAGAAATTGGGGTAAGTGGGTCTACGACCAATTCCTACAGGTCGTAAGTTGGTCATAGACATTACGCGGGCCATCCTACTAACTCGTATGAGGAGTTCATAAACTCCTATGAAGGTAGAATCTATGGATCCCTTCCTACGGCTCGTAGGATTGTCTACTGACCATCCCACTACCTAGTAGGTAGGATACTACAACTCAGGAGATGCTGAGTCTTTGAGCCTCACCTACGACCCTCTCCTACAGTCCATAGGAACTCCAACAGGCATTAGAAACTACTTGTAGGGAGTGAATACTCGAATGAAAATTGTTATTATGAGCAAACTCGATAAGTGGCAAGTGATTGTACCAACTACCTTTGAAATTAATAACACAGGCTCTCAACATATCCTCAAGAGTCTGAATAGTGCTCTGTCTGACAATTTATCTGCGGATGGAAAGCGGTGTTAAGATTCACCTTTGAACCCAAGCATTTTTGAAAGGACTTCCAAAATTGTGCAGTAAATTGAGTACCTCTATCTGAGATAATGGACAAGGGAAATCCAAGCAATATATCTCTCAAATATACAACTATGCATAATCTTCGGCCGAATTTGTAGTCTTAACGGGCAAGAAATGGGTTAATTTGGTCATTTTATCCATAATCACCCAAATAGAATCATGATGCCAATGAGATAGTGGTAAAATTGTTATGAAGTCCATATTGATCATCTCCTACTTTCATTCTAGAAACTCTATGTTCTGAGCTACACCACAAGGCCTTTGATGCTCAACTTTAACCTGCTGACAGTTTGGGCATTTAGACACAAACTCTTCTATATCTCTCTTCAAACCATTCCACCAATAAACTTTTCTCAAGTCGTGGTAGATCTTTGTAGATCCTAGATGAATTGAATATCTGGAGCTATGGGCATCGGCCATAATTCTATCTCATAGGACATCAACACTTGGGACACATAACCTACTTTGTTACCTCAACTCTCAATCTCCCTCTTTGGTGAAAGCCATCACTTTATGTTTATGAACATCATCTTTCAATTGAAGAAGAATAGGATCTTGATCTTGCCTTTCATTTACATCAACCACCAGTGAAGACTCAGCTCTATTATTAACAATCACACCTTCCTCATCAGAGTCCATAAGATGAACTCCCAATCATGCAAGCCTATGCACCTCCTTGGCCAACTCTTTCTTTTCTTCCTTAACATGAGCGATGTTTCTATGGATAACTTGCTAAGACCATCAGAAGCAACATTAGCTTTGCCTGAATGGTAGAAAATACTCATGTCATAGTACTTGAGAAACTCAAGCCATCTTCTCTGCCTCAGGTTGACCTCTTTCTAATTGAATATGTATTGTAAGCTTTTGGGATCGGTGAACACATCAACATGCACACCATAAATATAGTGACGCTAAATCTTGAGAGAAAATACTACCATGGACAACTCTAGATCATTAGTTAGAAAATTCTTCTCGGGAACTTTAAGTTGTCCGGAAGCATAAGCTATGACCTTGCCTTGATACATCAACTAACAACCCAATCCAACTCTGGGAGCATCATAATAAATCACAAACCCATCTGTTCCCTCAAGTAGGGACCAAACTAGAGCAGTTGTCAACCTTATTTTCAAACTTTTGAAAGCTTATCTCACAAGCGTCTAATCATTAAAACTTCGTCTTTTTCTGAGTCAACTTGGTCAATGGTGACAATATGGATGAGAATTCTTCAACAAACATCCTACAATAGCCAGCCAAATCTAAGAAACTTCTTATGTCAGTTGGGGATGTGGGTCTGGAGCAGTTCTTTATGGCTTCAATCTTTTGTGAGTCAATTCAAATTCTATCACCTGAAATAATATGGACTAAAAATTCCATGAATGCAATCCAAAATTTACACTTAGAAAAATTATCATTCAACTCATTTTCCTTGAGTGCTTGGAGAACAATTATGAGATGGTTGGCATGCTCTTCCTCCTTCCTCGAATAGAATAGAATGTCATTGATAAATATGATAACAAACATGTCTAAGTACTGCTTGAACACTATATTCATGAGGTCATATTCATGAGGTCCATAAATGCTGCAAAAGCATTAGTCAAATGGAAGGACATGACTAGGAATTCATAGTGACCATACCTAGTTTAGAAAGCGATCTTCGGGATGTCAGATTCTCTTACTTTCAATTGATGATAGCCTTACCTAAGGTCTATCTTAGAGAAAAAAGTGGCATCCTAAAATTGGTAAACAAGATCATCGATTATTGAAATGGAATACTTATTCTTAATGGTAACCTTATTTAGCTGACAATAGTCAATACATCTTTAATGAACCATCTATCTTTGACATGAATAAGACAAGATCGCCCCAATATAAGACACTCGGCCTAATGAACCTATTATCTAGAAGGTCCTTTAACTTCTTTGTTAACTCTTTCAACTCTGCAGGAGCCATTCTATATATCAGAATAAAGATAGGCTAAGCATTAGGAAGAACATCCAGAAAAAGAGTGGTTGCCATTCCCACGCCTCGAATGGTTTCCCTTATAGCCCGTGGACTTAGCTCTCGTACTCTGGTATTCTTCTATATTCTTCTTCTTGTTGTCCTTAACCTGTTGGCCAGTCTGAGATCAACAAGGCCGATTGATAGTACTTTTTCACATGTGTTCCCAAGCTTGAAATAAATTTTCTCAACTTTTCTCTTGCACTGGAACCATTTATGGAGCATACCTGGACAACTGAATAAACTTGAGGCTATATTCTTTGATAGTCATACCCTCTTACTTCAATTTCACAAACTCTTCTACCTTTGCCTCCCTCAGCTCTCATGGAAAGAAATGGTCTAGGAATGCACTCTCGAACTCTTCCCAAACTATAGACTCAACATCCTCACCTCTACTTTCCTTCCACTGGTTATACCAAACATTAGTAACACCTTTCAACTGATAAGTGAAGTTCAACTCCCTCTATTTCTGTGGCATGCATATCTTTTAAGATCTTTCACATGTCGTTAATGAAGTTTTGAGGATCTTTATCAATTTTTGAACCAGTGAAGACTGGTGGGTTCATCCTCAGAAAGTCATGAATCCTATTTGCAGTAGAAGACTCTTGTGAACTGTAGCTCAGGGCTGGGGTATTAAGTTTACTAGTTTGTGGAACAATCAACTGGGCGAGCATAGAGATAACTCTTCTAAACTCAACCTCTGAAGTCATTATAGGTTGTGTAGCCTATGGAACCTTCCAAGTCCCATTCTTATACTCAGTAGCTTAGGCTCAATTCTGGGTCGGCATTCCGAACACTTACGGAATACATCCTTATCAAAACTCCTCTAGCTCAAAGTTCTCTTAAAAGGCATGATCGGAAATTCGTGCACACACAAATTAGGAAGAGATTTTCACAGAGTTAAACTCTGTAGCATGATATGGAAGATGAAAGAAGTAAAACAATTCCTAAAGTACTGTAGCCTCCCTATTTGGGATGTGGTGCGCTTTACACCGATAAGAAGGACTCTACTAGAGTTAGCTTCATAGACATCCTAGTACTCTTGAAATATGTGCTATGATATCAAGTTTGTCATGCCCCGAGCCTAAATCCTAGATTTTTCCGTACTCAGAAGTCATTTTTGGTCCCAAGAGAACTACTTGGCCTAGATAACTCACTTAGTGGAAGACTATTAACTCATAAATATATTAGATAGGTACAATAGAACATATATCTTAATACTCTTAGCATAAGTCATGAAACATAAATTTACAATAATGTATGAGGATGAACCCAATGTTTTCAAAACATACTCAAGGAAAATAAACTGAACACCATCTAACTAGTCTACGAAGCCTCTAGAATACTAAATCTAGAATAGGTACGGGGACAGGCCTACAACTACCTCAAACATTTAACTAATAACTTAAAGAAAGGACTCAACATTACCTCTGAATGCTAAGAGGTCTTACCAAAGTTGGGTAGAAAGCTGGATTTTCAATGATGCATCTTTTGAGGATCTCTATCACTTGTGTCTGCATCATAAAATGATGAAGGTCGAACGACGTCAGTACATAGAATGTATGAGTATGTAAAATGGAAAAAGGGAAACTTACATCAAGGTACTCAACTCAAGGAACTCAACTATGAAAATAACTTAACTCAATAATCACACAATACGATGAATGACAATGCTTTAAAAGACATAAATTAATAAATATAACTCGGTATATAAAAAATATAGTTCTTAATTTCTTGGGAGTTTTGTAATCCACAACCATCACTTAACTGACAACCATCACTTATGAGATACATGATGATATAATGAACTATTGTCATTTCCACAACCATCCAATACCTTGCCAAGGTAAGGGACACAACTCATCTCTGGATCTAATAAAAGTCCTCTTTTGGGATAATGAGGAGTCGCCCTAATAAATGGTACGATCCTATCCTACGCTGGCTACGTATTTTATGAGGTTCAAGTTTTTCTATACTTTTACCCAAATCAGTGCTCAATACTACTCCCAAAAATATAGTTTATATGCTCATAACTCAAGTGAGTATATTTACTCTCTTAACTCATTTAGTCTCTTTTTGACTTAGCTCAAAACTCAACTCATCTCAACTCATCTTTTCTCCTTAAAATAATCATGATCTCAACTCAATGAAAGTATTTAAAAGCAATAATTTGACTTCTCAATTCAATCTGAAAATAAATGTTTAAAATGCTCAACTCATTTACCCTTAAAAGTACTCATGCTCAGAATAGTGATTAAGAGACTTCTCAACTCATGATCAAAATGATAAATAAGGTACTTCTCAAATTCAATTCATGCTCAAACACCTTCTTCAAATAAATGGTAAAAATAATTAATTTTAACTCGAAATAGTGCATAAATAATTAAATACAAGAATCAACTATGGTTTATGTGAATGCAAACATGCACACACAATCTCAATCACTCAACTCATAAAAATCATCAATGTATAGTTGAATATATAGTAGAACTCAATGGAATTTATTTAGGTAACTCAAGAATCCACATTATCTTAATTAAAAACACAAACTTGAAACTCAACTTGGCTATATAGAGATGTAAGGCATAAGGATGAACATATTCCACTATTATGATAGCCTTATATACCTGGAATGAAGTTTTGTTAAGCAAAAATTGAAGACTTGGCTTGGAAATATTGAACCGTAGTTCTTCTCCTTCTCTCCAATGAATGCTCTCAAAATTTCGAAGTGTTAATGAGAGAAAACACTCATTAGGTATTGATAAGGGGTTAAACTAAGTTCTAAAATAGCCTGGGTTAAGTTTGGGAAAGGTGTAGGAAAGATTGGAATACCCCTTATTAAAACAGACTAAGACGTCTACGGATGCATTCCTACTGACTGTAGGAACTCCTATGGACCGTAGGAGGTCACTTGTAGGATCTTATTCCAAATGTGGGACTCTCTATAAATTGGGGGGAAGTGGGTCTATGACCAACCCCTATGGGTCATAGACCATTATACGTGCCATCATGCTAACTCGTAGGAGTAGTTTGGAAACTCCTCCAAAGGTTGAGTCTATAGACCCCTTCTTACGGCTCATAGGACTATCTACGAACAATCTTGGCAACTCATTGATAGGAACCTACAACTCAGGAGATGATGAGTTTCTGAGCCTAACCTATGAGTCTCTCCTACGGCCCATAGGAAGTTCCTACGGACCGTAGAAGCTACTCGTAGGGAGGGCTAAGGAAACTCAAAATTTCTCTAGGGAGGGCTAAGGAAACTCAAATTTTCTCTTTGTGTGGGATGGGTCTTCGGATATTTCCTATGACTTGTGGGACTTCTTACGGGTCATAGGATCCCACTTGTAGCGACTAATCAACCTACTCTTCTTTCTTTTTCTCAGGTTTCCTCTTGGTTCTCAGACTTGGTCTAGGCTAGGATAGTACGGGGTGTTACAAGGACTTGTAAAGCTGTAACGGTAAGCCTTGTTTCTCATAGGTCGCACAAACTATTTATTGTATGAATTGTGTGTCTAGTTGATTTTATATTAGCTTGGGTATTTGTAATGATCCATTAGGTCATTTTGAGTACTAGATATTTTTATTTAATAAAAGACTCATCCCGTAAAGTTTTAATGGGTATTTTGGACTAATCAATAACTATGATTATTTAGTTGAGGGGTGACTTTAAATAATTTATTTAGTTGGTGGGATAAATTTATAATTTTATAATACCCTATACCACTTGTCCCATATGTACTAAATTAAGTTAAAGAGGAAAATTATTATTTTCTAAATTATAACCAAATAACTGCGCTCAAACCCTTAAAAAGAGAACTAGAGAGACTTCGACTACAGGTACGTTATCAAATCACACTTTAATCCTATATTATATGTATTGATAAGGGTCACTTTAGTGGAATTATTATATTGGTGGTGAGAAGAAATTGAAATTGAATTTAGAATGAGTATATGCAGAGCCGCCATTTTTTTTGAATTGGGGTAAGGTTGTTGATGGGATCATTGGCCAATTATTATGCCTAATCATTGGACCATGAATATGCTATTGTTAAAGTGGGATATGGACACACTTAAGTGAAAGTTTCAAGACCCGAATAGTAAGAAAAAGTCAATAAAGGTTTAAAGCAGTCGGTATTATTTATAGTCTATTATATGAATTTAATTATCATATTATAATTTCAAGTTTTGATATATTGAGATAAGTAATTAAATATTAGGTGTATTGTATTATATGATTATTGTTAAATTTATGATATTGGAGGAATTGAGACTTAACACTTGCTTAAGATTTAGCAATATGAGACTTGAGATATTAGGTGGTATCAAAATTTAGGATTTGATTATAGATTTGGATGGGTTATTGAGGTTAGGCTAGATATATAGTAATATTGGTGTCTACAGACTCGTGAACTTATGAATATTATATATTTGACAGATTGAAAATATTTTGAGGCATCAATGAAAGGAAAGACATTGGTGGATAGTTTACTTGACTTTTGTTCTTCGGTTGAGGTAGGTAATGGTTTATTATATATCATAGATAGACTCTTAATAGTAATTGATAGCCATTGAGTAGTGTGTGAAGTTTCATATGCATTTAATTGTTGTGGTTTGCATGATTATTATGTTGTGGTAATTGGTCTATAATCCCAAGACTTTGATATTCATAATATTGAACTTGCTCTATCAAAATAATGCCTTGAATAAAGAAGACCTGATGAAACATTATTAATGAAGTGAAATACGATAATAAAGAATGATAAATTAAATATATTATTGGATTAGGTGCCACGAGTCGACATAATATATTTGGATCCGGTGTCATGAGCCAACATAATATATTTGGATCGATGTCATGAGCCAATATGATATATTTGGATCGGATGTCATGAGCTGACATAATATATTAGGATCGTGTGTTACAATCCAATTTCTCAGGCCATGATGGCACCTAATAACACCCACCAACAGGTAAACCTAACCCTTAACCCTTACCCCAAAACTAGAGTCAACGGGCTATCAAGCAAAAGATGAGTAAATAAAGTGGAACGAAAGTAATAATGAGAAGAAAGAGAACAATTGAAACAAACTCAAAAAACTAACCCAAGACCTAACATCAGTCAGTAATCGAGCATCAAATCAAAATAGGATACAAAGCTTTTTTAAAAATAAAAATAAGTATAGAAAGTCTTCGAAAGCAAGTAAAGACTAGTCCTAGTCCATCATAGATGGAAATCGGCAACTCTGAACGGAAGGAGCTACCCATATTTCTGAACCAAAAGTTGCTCCGCACCGATCCAAATCAACGGCGAAAACCTGTATTATGATCTGCAGGGGTTAGAAGTATAGTATGAGTACCAAACAAATGGTACTCAGTAGATAAAGCA
This sequence comes from Solanum dulcamara, assembly GCF_947179165.1. Classification (NCBI taxonomy): domain Eukaryota; kingdom Viridiplantae; phylum Streptophyta; class Magnoliopsida; order Solanales; family Solanaceae; genus Solanum; species Solanum dulcamara. Next base: position 15,049,874 of record NC_077247.1, on the reverse strand, counting down.
TGTATAAATAACATATAAACAGGTAAATACTGTAGCAGTAACTAATCAAGAATTATCACAACAATGATAGAAAATAAGACAAAGAGACTGGAGACATAGATAAAGAAGCAGAGTCGAAGAATACACCTAAAACGCAATCCAATGGGCAATGCTAACCACGTAATTACCTAAGAACTAATCTTACTGAACCTAGCAAGAAGTACAAACCACAATCCAAATCAAACACCTCATGGACAAACTACAAGTACAACAAAGGTAAGTACAAGTAAGATAAAATAATAACCGACCGGATGCCCATACCCTCTGAAGGTACAAACAATGACAAACATACCTAGCTACTATAAACATGAGGATATAGGTGATGCTAATGAATACAACTTTGTAGTAAAAACCATAATGTTGTCTATAATCATGACCTTTAAACCAAAGTGTATAGCTCCATCCCGACCCTCGTCCTGCCAAATGGTAACCATGGAGCTCCCTCATCTGTTAAAAGTACTCATGGCCAGAGGGACTTATGGGGGATGTGGGAAGTCCGTATACACAGCCTGGTCCCAATCCTGGTCTCATATAAGTTGTCTCCATCGATGATAATTGAGGAATGTGTAAGAAGATCAGGTAGAAAGGGCGACAATGTGTCGTATATCTATAAACCAGTAACCTCAAACCGTGAGCACCCTAAAAAGGGACCACCCAGTTAGCCAGTAAACTCCAAGGGATCGGCCCAGGTAGCAAGAGTAAACTCGAGGGCATCGGTAAGTTAAGAAAAAGAGTCAACACGCTGAATATCCAAGTAAGACCGACCACATCCCAGATGCCTCTAATGGCTTATGTAGAAAAGTAGTATGTCCTCGACGTCTCATAATTTTCAAAACCAGTGACCAAGTAACCTAGGTTGTACGACTCTCATTAAAAACCAGTTTAAAAGTAGTAAAAGCGTGCAAAAGTCTTCTTAAAAATAGTAGTGAAAATCTATAAAGAATCCGGGATCGTACTACAGAATGAGTGAATATGCTTAATGAATGCAAGCATGTCATCACCAGTATTCAAACAAGGTACACTCAGTCTGAACAGTACATCAAATCATACCATACTAACAAAGCAAAGGAACTAACCTGGGGTCCAATCGCTCCTCGAATATGACTTTGGGCACAACAATAAATAATAGATAAGCAAGCATCATAAGCCTAAAGCTAACCAAAAGCGAACAATCGAGACATGACTCATAATTAGATAGGGGAGATATATCTCTAGAAGCAACTCCTTACCAACAAATATGCCATCTCCACTCCCAATGAGCACAACTAAGCCAAACCTACAGCTACAACGAGCCGCAAAGGTCTCCACCACTACCACTAAGTTACACCAGCCATCACAAGCCCTATTAGAAGCTACGCCTAGCTATAAGGAAACTGGAACACAAACTAAAGCATCTAAGGCTCAACCCTAGCCTAAGGTCATCAATACTGATACTAAGAAGGATAATCTCATCTAACCATAATTCAACCAAAATCATAATCCTAAAATAAGGATCTCAAGAGACAATGCAAGTCTAAGGTCCAACCAGAGTCAAGGAAATTAGATAAAAGGATGAAGGCCCTAAACTCGGTCAATACCAACCTAAATTATGTGTAATAGTTATTAGACGATATCTAAAAGAACTCAGTCAAATGGGGGATAACGTAGCCTACCTCAAAGACGAACACACATATTTTGAATCTACTAGAATGAAGCTCTCAATCTATGAATAACCTCCAATATCCGCCACACTAACAAAATATTAACACCTCATCAATACATATGTTTTGAAACCAATATCACATTTTCAGAAACGAACCCAAAATTGGGTCTAAAATGAAATTGTAGGACCCGCGATGAGAATACCAAAATCAACTTTGTAAAAAGGTTATAGGAATAACAAGAAAATTGTACCCCAAAATGGGGCACAATTCAAAGCTCAGAATGGAAGAAATTGGTACATGCAAAAGAGTTCTTCAATAAAGGAAAGAAAAATCAAGAAAGAGGGAGGGACAACAACTAAACACTATAAATTACCTCAAACGAAGTCCCTATAGTTGAAACCAACCACATCACAACTATCCTTATGAGAAACCCCACAACTTAGAGCTTTGAATCACCTAATTTGGACCTATATTGACCAATATAAGATTTTCCAAAAATCCCTCAAATTCCAATATGAAAATGGACAATGTAGCAACTAGAATTGAAAAAGTTGCCCCAACAAAGCTCCTCGATCACTTTACGATCCTACCAACATGTTCCTCGCAACAATTCCTACAATTTAGACCCATGAATCACTCAATTCAGACCTGAAATGATCTAGAAATCAACTTCCCAAGTTTCCAGAAAGATCAGCTAAAAAACCATCTGAACCAGTAGCAAAAACTAGCAATTTACCTCGACTGGAGCACCCACGATCAATTCTAACACTACCACGGTGTTCTCCTCGAAACATCACGCAACATAGATTTTTGAATTAGTTAATTTGGACTTGAAATGCTCAAGAAAACATGTTTTGGAAATGAATGATGAATGTTGATATTTGGCTTTAAATAAAAATAGATCTAGTTGTAAAAAGTCAAAATTTGGTCTTAAAAACTCAAAATCTAGTCCCTAAAAGGGCTACACCAGGTTTCATCTTTTGCTATATTTTAAAGTCTCTGAACGAACCCTTGATATTCATTTGAAACCCGATAAAAATAAACCACATATGCTAATCCATAAAATTTGATGTTACAGACTCAATGACGCACTTGGAATTTCCATCTGAGTTTATCTCGACAAAAAGTGGGTCCCACATCCAAACTCCATTTTGACCCCAAATCTACAAAAAGGTTAGAAATGAGACCAGAAGTCTCAGAAACTGCACATAAGGTCGTTCCAGACCAAAATTGATATTATAGAGCTAACTGTGCTGATAAAATTTTGATCCAAGCGCATTTTCCAAGAATGTTGACCAAAGTCAACTTTAGGCCAAATTTCAAAGATAAAGCACCAATCAACCTCAAACTCACACCAAATACCTTGATGCTCATGGAGACAATGCTACTATCATAATTTGGTTATTTCAAAGCTGATGGAATTGTCAAAATTCTATAATGAGATCATAATCTTGGAGTTTTGACCAAAGTCAACCATTCAAACTCCAAGATCTCTAAAATAAGGAAACAGACACAAAATTCAAATGAACGACCATGCGACTGATCAGTCAGTGCCAACAAGTCATAGATGACTTAGGGTCACTACAAGAAAGCTCTAAACACTCAAATGATCAAAAAAATGGAGAAAATGACCTGGAGGGTCATTAAAACATCCACTACTAAAAATGACTTTCTTTTGCGAAAGTAAAAGTACAGTCACAGCCTGGAGGTAGGAAATAATGAGGGTACTCGGCCCCCATGCTATTCCAAACTCTTGAACACCCTCTCGGGTAGAATGACGCTATCACAGAACCCAGGCTGAGAGGAAAATCCTCAAATTACCTTCAACTTTCCAAAAATTTCTACCAAACCAAATTGCACTAACCTCAAGGAAGTCACATATCTCTACTAACCTCAAGGGATGATAATAGCCAATACAAGTAAACCAACTTGGGGCAAAGCCAAAAATTCTAATATCAACTTCAAAACCCAAGAACCCAAGTTGAAACTCACCTTTTGAAACTTAATACTACACTCCAAAAGACCATTTTACCCCGCGAATTACAAGACCACACTTAGTCCAACTCCGTTGGTTTACTCCTACCATAGGAATTTCGAAACACCGACACTAGGTACCTATAAACCACTCTGCCACCTCAAATCTGAGCCAAGCATCCTAGTCCAAGGGAAACCAAGCCGATAGGGGATGTACAAACATAGATAACCGATCGATAATGGTCCAAGGGCATCTAATCCAAGTCACAAACACCTCAATCAACCGAATATGCCAAAATCAAGCCTTCCATTATGAGCAAATTCAAAATCCCATATTCTACGAATTACTTTGACCCCATCCTATAGATGAAATTTCTAACAAACTTCCCAACCTCCAGCTTAGGCTATATCTAAAGCCACCAAAGAACACCACTAATCCAAATCCAAAGGAATAATAAAGCCCTGGGAGCTACCAATGCCTCCACAGAGAACTAATAGAAGCAGTAACAAGGCGCAATAAGAGATCACACTTCCTAATTTCTCAATAAGCCATAACCGTTCAAAACTCTTAAAAGAGATAGCTCCCAAAAGATTGAATGAACGGACCATAACTTAGCAACTGAGAACAAGACTAAGGCAAATAGGAAGAGACGAGCAACTAGAATTTCTAGAACAGCACAAAAGGCTACATTACCCTACTCACAAATCCAATAATCACAATGCTCCCAAATACCATTAAAACCCAAACACCAAGACCATTGTAATGACAACAACCAGGTGGGCTAACATAGTGAACCTTAACTTCACCTACTTAGAACTAAACCAAACAATATCTAGCAATGAAGATAGCCATCTAGGCCAAGAAAACTAAAACAATAGGGGAGAAATACTAATCAAGGCAACACTAGTTATGCACAAAGGTATGAGGAGCCTTTCAACCACTAACCCAATGGGACAACATGCAACTAAGGCGACCTTCTAATCTAACCAAATCCACCAGTACCAAAACTCCCAGAACTACCATACCTGGTCTATCTACCTATCTAACAAGGATTGACACCATAGCAAAATCAACGGTAAAGGAGATAAAAGGGAAGGCTAACTAGCCCTACTGCAACTCAAAAAAATACCACTAAGGCAAGGCACGGGGATTTACTCAACCACTACTCTTAGAAATAAGAACCCAACCCAGTTGATCCACTACTAAAAGAATTCAGCTACAAAGCTAAAACATATACACCCATTTCTAGATAAGGCAGCCATAATAGTTAGGAGGTAATTAACAATTCAAATAGACACATATGGGTGTGAAAACCACAAAACCACTCAAAATGAGCAATATAGAGAAAAACAAGGAAATCAAGCAAATATGATAGATTCCTCGATCCTCAAACTCAGGTTAACTTATAGAAGCATGGAATGGATCCTGATCGACCTTGGTCTAAACACCTAAAGCATCACTAGCAACACTCTGATCACTAACTCTAACTGGAGGTGGCATAAAACCATGATATTGAGCTATCTAAGCAAATTGAGCATAGGTCCTATGTCGAGGACAATCTCTAGATTAATGGCCAAGCTCTCTATAAGTACGATAAGGTCCAACTGCTCTAGTCAGGTGAGTAGGAGGAGTGTAAAATGTCTAAAATATCGAATCTTGTATAGGATACTCCCGTGAACAGTGGTCAAACTCCTCACAATCATAACATCCTTTGAAGTCTGAAGCTCGGTGTAAAGAACGTGATGAACTCCTCTGGTAGATCCTAAAAAAATATGGTCCATCTCTAATTCCCAGAGAACCACCCCATTGCATGTCACCACCGTGCTGATAGAGAGGCCTTTTGTCACTATCTCTGTAAGCCCAAAGACATGCCTTCTCCACGGCTCTTGCATGACCAACAACCTGAGGAAGGGTAGACCCTGCCTTTATTGAGCACTTTGGTGCCAGTCGGATTGGCAAAGACAATCCTCTAATGAACTCCCAACTCATATCCAGATTCATAGGCGATGAACTAAGGTTATTCCCAACCTACTCTAAAAATTTCATGAAATACTCTGATTCTGATGATGAACCTTACTAGGGAACCACCATCCCATTTATAGCCTAAGAACCATCTGCCAAAGCTTTGGTAAAACCTGTTGACGCTCCAATCGTGTCCACTGAAAAACGCATGCTATCCATCTAAGAAAGAATGGATTCCAAAGGATTAGTTTAGAGGTTATTCAAAGCAAGGATGCAGGATAAAGAGTCAAGAATAGAATTCCCTAAAGATGCCTTATAGCATCCCGAAGATAGGATATAGATGTCTCTGCACTGATTAGCAGGACTTTACTAGACATTAACCTCATACCAAAGATACCAGTCAACCTAGAGCTCTGATACCAACTTATCATGACCCAATTTCTCAGGCTGTGATGGAACTTGCTAACACCCCCAGTAGGTAAGCCTAACCTTAGCCCTTAGCCCTAAACCAAAGGCAATAGGCTATCAAGCAAAATATAAGTAAATAAAGTGGAAAGTAAGTAATAATGAGAAGAAAGAGAAAAACTGAAACAAACTCAAGAAACCACCCTAAGACCTGGCATCAGTTAGTAATCGAGCATTTAAATCAAAATAAGAGTATAAGGCTTTTTTGAAAATACAAAATAGGTATAGATAGTCTCCTAAATCAAGTAAATACTAGTCCTAGTCAGTCATAGATGGAAATCGACAACTCTGAACGCAAGGAGCTCAAACATTCTCGGAACTAATAGTTTCTCCACACAAGTCTAAATCAATAACGCAAACCTATACTATGATCTGTAAGGGGAAGAAGTGTAGTATGAGTATGAAATAAATGGTACTCAGTAGGCATAGGCCGACTGAGATTCACAGATAAAGAAGGAATAAATAATATATAAATAGGTAAATATTGCACCAGTAACTAATCACAAAGTATCACAATACTGAAAGGAAATAAGACAAAGAGACTGGAGATATAGATAAAGGAGCAGAGTCAAAGAACGCACCTAAAACACAATCCAATAATCTATTATCAAGATGAAGGCATCATAGGAGTCTACTAAATAAGGATACAATACAAACAGGCAATGCTAACCACATAATCACCGAAGAACTCATTTGACTGAACCTAGCAAGAAGTACCAAACATAATCAACTCAAATACCTCTTAGACTAACTATAAATACAACAACAGGTAACTACAAGTAAGATCAAATAGTAACTAATTGGATGCCCATACCCCTAGAAGGTACAAACGATTACAAAAATACTCGCAACCCCAATAAACTGGAGACCACACCATATAAGTATACTAGGATGGGCGATGCAAATGAATGAAAGTCTATAGTAAAACCCATAGTGTCGTCTGTAACCAGGGTCTTTCACCCATAGTGTTGTCTATAATTAGGGCCTTAACCCAAAGAGTATAGACTTACCCTTTCCCTCGGCCTGCCAAATGGGACCCCTACAGCTCCCTTATCCGATATAAGTACCCATGTCCAGAGTGGCCCATAAATGATATGGGAAGTCTATATACACTGTCTGGGTTTGAACTAGGTCTTATATAAGTCATTTCTGTTGATGGTACTAGAAGAATGTGTAGCTAGATCAGGTAGAAAGGGAACCAATGCGCCAAATATCTGTAAACCAGTAACCTCAAACCATGAACACTATAAAAATGGGCTGCCCAACTAGCTAGTAAACTCCCAAAGGCATCGGCCCAGGTAGCAAGAGTAAACTCAGGGTAGTAAATCAAGAAAAGGCATTAATGTGTCAAATATCCAAGTAAAACTTAGCATATGCCTCTAATGCCTCAAGAAAAAATTGTAGTTTGTCCTCGATGCCTCATAAGTTTCAAAACCAGTGGATAAGAAATCGAGGTGGTACGACTCCTATTAAAAACCAGTTTAAAAGTAGTAAAAGCGTGAGAAAACCTTCTCATAAAAAGTAGTGAAAATCTATAAAGAATGCAAGATTGTACCACAAAATAAGTGAATATACTCAATCAATGCAAGCATACCATCACCAATATTCAAACAAGATACATGCAGTCTGAAAAATACATCAAGTCATACCAAACTAACACGGGCAAAGGAACTAACTTGGGGTCCAATCGCTCCTCGAATACGACCTCAGGCCAAACAATGAATAATAGATAAGCAGGCATCATAAAACTAACGCTAACCAAAAGCGAACAATCTAGACATAACTCACAATTAGATAGAGGGAGAGACATCTATACCAACAGTGGCGCTCTGAATCCACCGGAATAAATCTCTAGACCTCTGAATCACCTCCAATAGCTTCCACACTAACAAAGTATTGATCACCTCATCAATACAGATATTTTGACACCAATTTTACATTTTTTGAAGATGGACCCAAAATTGGATTTAAAATAGAATTATGGGACCCATAATGGGAATACAAAAATCAACTTCATAAATAGGTTATAAGAATAATAAGAAATTTATACCCAAAATAAGTCACAATTCAAAGCTTAGAATGGAAGAAATTGATGCATACAAAAGAGTTCTTCAATAACGAAAAGAAAAATTAAGAAAGAGGGACAACAGCTAAAAACTATGAAATTACCTCAAATAAAAACCCTACAATTAAAAACAACCACAGCACGATGATCCTCATGAAAACCCATAACGTAAAGATTTGAATCACCCAATTTGGACCTATATTGACCAAGATGTGATTTTCCATAAATCCCTCAAATTCCAATTCGACAATGGACAATGCAACAACTAAATTTGAAAAACTCACCCACAACGAAACTCCTAAGCACTTTTCAATACTACCAATGCGTTCCACATGAAAAATCCCACAATTTAGACCTAAGAAGCACTCAATTCAAACCTGAAATGCCCTAGATATCAACTTCCCAAATTTCCAAAAAGATCAGCTCAAAAACCACTCGAACCAGCAGCAAAACCTCAAATTTTACCTTGACCAGAGCACCCATGATCAATTCTCACACCACTACGGTGTTCTCCTAGAAAACCCACGTAAGATAGCCTTTTGAATCACTCAATTTTGATAGAAATGCTCAAAAAATCATGTTTTGAAAATAAAGGTTGAATGCTGATTTTTGGCTTTAAATAAAAACTGATCTGGTCATAAAAAGTCAAAATCTGATCGTTAAAAACTCAAAATCTGGTCCCTAAAAGGGTTGCACCAGTTTTAGCTTTTTCTATATTTTAAAGTCTCCGAATGGACCCGTGATATTTATTTGAAACTCAATAAAAATAAAATAGATATGCTAAATCACTAATTTCGACGTTCCAAACTCAATGGAACACTTATAATTTTCATCCAAGTTCATCTTGACAAAAATTGGGTCCCACATCCAAGCTCCATTTTGAGCCAAAATTCACAAGAAGGCTTAAAATGAGATTGAAAGTCTTAGAAAAAGCATGAAAGATTATTCTAGATCAAAATTGACATTTCAGATCTAACCGCACTAATGAAATTTTGATCCGAGCACATTTTCAAAGAATGTTGACCAAAGTCAACCTTAGGCCAAATTTCAAAGAATAAAGCACCAAACGAACTCAAACTCGCACCAAAATACATCGATGCTCACGCTGACCATGCTACTAGCCTAATTTGACCATTTTAAAGCTTATGTAATTATTATAATTCTATTTTGAGATCATATTCTTGGAGTTTTGACCAATGTCAACCATTCAAACTCCAAGAGTTCCAAAATAGAGAAAAAAACATAAAACTCAAACGAACGTCCATACGACCTAGCTATTAGTCCCAATAATTCATAAATAACTTAGGGTCACTAATAAAAGCTCTAAACACTGAAAAGATCAGAAAATTGATCAAATGACTTCGAGGGGTCATTACACTTATTTCCCATAAAGAGCATGGTGTAGAGGCATAAGTGCTCATATATATTTTTGATACTGTTGAGTGATTACATAATTATTTCATTATATTGTCACTTGATATTGATTTTATTTTTTGCCACATGTTAAGTGTTATAGTTGATTTTCTGCTATTACTTTATGATATTGGTTTTTATTTTGAGTATGTTGATGATACCTACTCAGTACATATTGCCCTGTACTGATCCCTACTTGTATTTTTCTTTGTTTTCCTTTTGTAGAGTACAGTGAGTGTACCAGCGACTTTGACTCACTCTCAACTATAGCTAGTGTCCAGTACATCAGGTTTTAGGATGATTTATTACTCTTAACTCATATTAGATTCTTTTAGACTTGGTATTTTAAGATTAGATGTCCTTGATGTGATGACTTTAAGATTTTGGGGAATGTATATAATAGTATTTAGTGGTTTTGTTATTTCTTACTTTCATAAGTTGAGCTTCTGCATTATTGTAGTATTTTATAAGTTGAATCGCTAATATAATTTGGGGTTGTATCGTTGGTTCTTCCATATAGGAGGGTAAATATGAGTACCACTCATGACCCATTTCGGTTTGGGATAAACTTGGTACCAGAGCTTTAGGTTTGATGATCTTATCACATAAGGACATGTTTAGTAAAGTCTTGCAGAACATAATGGGGATGTCTTTACTTTTCTTTGAGAGGCTACAGGACCTTAGGAAAAATTTATTCCTTCTTTACTTCATGTGATTACTTAAATCAAATTTGTATCTAGGTGATACAAATTGATATCTAATCTTCTTCACTTTATTTTTGCAAATGTCTAGAATTAGAGCAACAACAGTGCCTGAGCTAACCATTAGGGTTGTAGCTAGAGGTTGAGTAGTGATGAGAGATTGTAGTAGAGGTCATAGGAGAAAGCCCCCCCAAGGGTAGAGGTTAGGCAGTTGGGCAATGTCTTATGACTTTTTCATGGAGAAGTATATCCCCTGAGCCTTGAGTGACAAAATAGGAGATGAGTTCCTGAATATGCAGCAAGGGAAGATATTCATTGTAGCTTGTGAGCCAGGCTTCGTGCCTTACCTAATCATGCTACACATCTTTTCTTTAGTCCAGAATAGCAGATTTCACTGCTTTGTGAAAGGATTATGGTTAGAATGTCTACTACAGTTTCATAGATTGAGTGTATATTAAAGAGGGTAATAATATGACTACTACAACGATATCGACGCGTACTTGGTTCAAGTTATACTTCTGCTAGTGACCTGATCTACACAAGAATGCATATTGCTTGGGCTAGAGATGGAACATATCAGATTTAGTAATGTTTTGCAACTATTCAATGGGTAGAAATGTGCAGGCCAATTGGTATGATCTTCTCGATAGGTACAATATGTTCTTGTGGTGGATCAAACAGACTTTCACTGTGTGTGAATACTAACTACTTAAGGAGTTATCACTTGTATCACATACTTGTATAAATAGATTTGATGTTGTATACGCAGTTGAGAAAGCAATTAGTTTGTTACTATGGACGCTTGGGTTAAGCATTGTTTATAAAAAATATTTTAGTGGTAGATCTTTGATATGATTAATGTGTTTAGGTTATCGAATGTTTTCCAAAGGTTTTAAATGAGGATCCGTGATTTCATTGTAAGCTACAAGGGAGTAAATTGATATAGGAGTGACAATATTATGGGTAAAAGAAGACCTAATAAGTAAACTTGGATAAAGATAATTAAAGCCTTTAGTAAGAACGTGCATAAAAAATTGGGTTAGTCCTTTTGATTTAGTTGGTATAGCTACATTTGAAGTGTCATGTCGATGACAAGGTTGACTGGTGGTGATGGCAAGGGCTACTGAGAAAGATGGTAACAAGAGTTCGTGATAGATTGTGATTGTAATACAACTATATGATTAGAATTTTTGGTTAAATAGATTAAGTATGTTAATAATGACTTGTGAGTATCTAAGGTTGTGGTTTACTACTATTTGGTGAGTACTTTGGTTGTATGAAATGTTATAGGATGTGTTAAAACACTGCTAGAATATAATTGAAAGGAGCTAGAGTCATAAATGGAAGGAATTAGTGGAATGTAGTTTAGCCTACGGAAGGAGGTGAGAACAAGGATAATTACTCTGATTGCAAGGTCAAAGATGTATCTTCAAAGAGAGTGGAGAATTGGATTCAGAGACACATGGTTCCATCTTTTTTGCTGTGGTTATGATGTTAGTATTACATGTCCTTAATATGGGTTAAAAACTGTTGGATATGATTTGAGAAAGAAGCCTATAGGCATTCGGCTCGAGTGTGGTGATAAGTTCTTTTGTGGATTTGAATTTTGTAATTGATACAGTTGGATTTTTAATGAAGGATATAGTAATATCGATGGAGAGGAGATCAATAATAATCTAAGATACGTGAATTTATAAGGATCTTAAAGGTATGTGAAATTTATGTCATGGGAAAAATCTAAGAAAGTGAAGGAATAAGATATCTTGTATAGACCCTTGATTCGGAGTGGAAGGTTGTATTTATTTTTGCCTTTGAGTTTAGATATGACTATGCAATGTGAACTAGTTTGACATAGACTTACTAGGGGTTTGTCGATGACTTTTACAAAGTTTGAGTTTTAATTTGAGTGACAAGCAGTGATGTTGGGAAGATGATACATTTTAGGGTTGTTTAGATTCTCTGAATTATGATAGATGACTTATGCGGTCAAGTGTGAAGTGTATACAGATCATTGTACTTTATAACATGTGTTCACTTAAAGAGACTTGAATTCAAGGCAGAGGAGGTGGATGGAATTGCTGAAATACTATGATAGTACTATTTTTTATCATCCGGAAAAAGCTAATGTGGTGGTCTATGCCTTGAGAAGCAAAGTAGGGAGCAGGGAAATTTTGGCTCATTTGCAGGTTTCTAGATGCCCATTGGCTAAAGAGGTTCAAAATATGGCTAATGACTTTATAAGGTTGGAATTAAGTGAGAAAGAAGGATTCTTGTACTATGTGGAGGCAAGATCTTCTTTTCTTGATGAGATTAAATGAATACAGTTAGATGATGAGAAGTTAAGTCAAATTCGTGATATGGTCTTCCAGGGAGAGGCTAATGAGATTGTGGTTGATAAGGAAGGTATCCTAAAGATTAAGGGGCGGGTATGTGTGCCCCGTGTTGATAATTTGATTCAAATGATTATGGGGTGGGTATGTGTGCCCCGTGTTGATAATTTGATTCAAATAATTCAAAGTTTGAGGTACTCTATACATCCTGGTGCAACTAAGATGTATCATGATATGAGATAGCATTATTGGTGGAGTAGAATGATGTGTAATATTATTGATTTTGTTTCCCAATTTTTGAATTGTCAAAAGATAAAATATGAGCACCAGAGGCCTGGAGGAACACTTCTGAGAATGCCTATTCCTGAATGGAAATGGGAATGTATTGAAATGGATTTTGTGGTTGGTCTTTCAAATATATTGGGTAAGTTTGATTCGATATGGGTGATTGTCAATAGGTTACCTAAGTCTGCTCACATCATTTTAGTCAAGGTGACTTATTTACAGAGAAGTTAGCCAAACTCTATATCCGCAAGATTGTTCGATTGCATGGAGTTTTGATTTCTATCATATCAGATAGAGGTACACAATTTACTTCTAACTTTTGGAGGACCTTGCAGGCTCAGATAGGTACTAGATTGGATCTTAGTAGAGCATTTCATCCTTAAATAGATGGGAAGTCTGAGAGCACAATTCAAGTGCTATAGGATATGCTTCTTGCGGGCGTGATAGATTTTGGTGGTCATTAGGATCAATTCTTACCCTTGGCAAAGTTTTCGTACAATAATAGCTATTACTCGAGTATTGATATGGCTCTATTTGAGTCATTGTACGGGAGGAGATGTAGGTCTCCCTTTGGTTGGTTTGACGCATTTGAGGTGAGACTTTGGGGAACTGATCTTTTGAGAGAATCATTAGAGAAGGTGAAATTCATTCAAGAAAAGCATCTAGCATCTCAGAGTAGGCAGAAGGAGTACGTAGCCTGAAAGTTCAGAATATGGAGTTTATGAAGGGATAGAAAGTGTTGTTGAAGGTTTTTATCATAACCCCGACTCACCATGACTGGCACCCACACTAACCCTCTAGTGGGAGAACCAGTTTTACAGCCCCAGCTAACAACACTTGTGAGATATAAACAATTTAAAGATGCGGAAGCAGGTTTAATCAATAATTAATACTGAGTTCCCATAAGCTTAGAAACAATCTAGTCAACAAACTTAAACATGCAAAAAACATCCTAGGAATTGAAACTCATTTGTACCAAAACTCTAAAACTAACATGTCTAGAAAGGGAGAACAATTCCCACAAGAAAGACATTAAAGAATTAATCAGTGTCTTAATATCTATGTCCCGAAAGAAGTACTAGACATGATATAGAGAGTCCACAGCAGCCTGAAAGATTTAGCTCACCCTTGAACTCGAACCATTTCTCACTCTTTTAAGAGAGGTCTCTCTGCACCCTGCTAAATATTCACTATACTTAACAAAGATAGAGCAATTATAGTATCAATATACAAAATCAATAGTGTACTGGTAGGATCACGCGGCTAGAAAGTAAGCGAGTCATGTATAAGTAAACCCAGCATAATAAGCATACATATAAAGAATAACTTAATCATTTTCATCTCAACAGTACTTAGCAAGATCACAGTTCAACAACCTTAATATCATAGAACTTTACATAAGGGTCCTCTAATAGGATCTGCAAATACTTAACCTGTGATGGAATGTGACACCCGATCCAAGGTTTATGTCAGAATGTGACACCAGATCCAAATGTGTGTCGGCATGTGACACCTAATCCAATTATGTGTTGTAATATGACACCTGAACCAAACATAAAAACAGCCACCATTACATTCATTAGTAAACCTTTTGTCATAAAGAATTGGTTCATCACCAATTAAGCCAATAAGTGATCATTTCACATAAATTCTAGCATGCTTCCCTGTTCATATACATATATGCATACCATGAAGTAGTTTAGTAATTACATGAAACCCATACAGGAAAAAAACCATCACATACCTCAAATTCGAGCTTCAACCACTCTAAGATGCAAGAGCTTTCCCCTTCTAGGTTTGTTCTTCTTGTTCTTGGTCTAAAATAAGTCACATATACACAAAGGATCAATACAATGACATAATTCACATGAATTATAACATAATTACCCTCCTAGAACAAAATCCATGATCCCAACCCCACCCTAGGGCTATTAACCACCATTAATTTCACTCCAAAACCTCCCCCAATGATTACCAACCATAGTTTCTAGGTTTTAGAAATCAAATTACGAAGTAAGGGAGTAATTTACTTACCTTAGATGTAAAATATAGTGGAAATCAGCAAGAATTTGCCCTAGGCTTCTTTATGTCGTGATTGTCCCACACTGGCAGGTTGCATGAAAATAGAGAGTTTGGAAATTAAGCTACAAAATTCCATTTCACAATATACCCCCTTCCCAAGACGTCTTAATTTATACCATTCACGCTAAGTCCAATTCCGGGAGTTTTGCTTGCCCGAATATGATTCTGCAAAGCCCAACCTAGCCTAGGCTTAATTTTTTCAAAGTTACTACGTGAAGTTTTATGCCCAAATTCCTTACCTATTTGCCTATTCCTAATGACGGGGATAGGTTGATAAAATAGATACCACTTTATCCCTCACTCATTCTCGAGTGACAAACTAGGGAAAACAGGGCTAGAATAGAGATAGAGTAGTATCTATTTCGATGAACATGTAAGTATACTCTTCCCGCATGTCTTTCTTGATCTCCCAAGTAGCTTTCTCTACCAAACGATGCTTGCATTGCAAATTTACCATGTTGATCTCTTTAGTACTCAACTTCTAGACATCACGATCCCGAATTGCAACTAGCTCTTTCTCATATAAAAAATCCTTGTTTAACAAAATTGAGTCCCATTTAATAATGTAATCCCCATCGTCATTTTACTTTCTTAGCATTGACACAAGGAACACCAAGTCTACCCCAGACAAGATGGTGGTAAGGCCAATCTATAAGCCACTGGCCCTACACAGTCAAGAATTTCAAAAGGGCCTATACAGCGAGAATTGAGTTTGCCTTTTTTACCAAACCTTATTACCCCTTTAATGGGTGACACTTTTAGAAGCACTTGCTCACGAGCCTCTAATTTTCATATCCCTCAGCTTACGGTCAACATACTTTTTTTGATGACTTTGAGCTGCTAGAAGCTTAGCTTGGATGCTCCTTATCTTTTCTTGAGCATCCCTCACTAAGTCCACCCCTAATGGCTCCACTTCTCTGGCTTCAAACCATCCTATAGGAGACCTGAATCCTCTCTCATAAAGAGCTTTGAATGTTGCCATCTCAATGATGGATTGGTAACTATTATTGTAGGAGAACTCATACAAGGGCAATAACTTGTCCCAATGTCCCCCAAAGTCGAGAACACATCCCTCAATATATCTTTTAGCACTTGGATAGTCCTCCCTGATTGCCCATATGTATATGGATGGCATGCCTAAAGTGAATTGAGTGCCCAACTCTTCATGTAACTTTCCTTAAAATTTAGAGGTAAACTACGTATCGCGGTCTGAAATAAATAAATCCCCCATTTTCTTTATGCGTGTTTATTATTTTGAAACATTGACTACAAGTGAGTTTAAGTGGTAGTTGGGTTCTATATTTGAAGACAACTTGCTTTATACTTCGTAATTGAAGTATAAGTTTTGGCAGATCAAATTTATTCGCCGTTACCGGGGAATACAACTTTAAAATATTTGATTAGTATTTATTTTAGTTTGTAGTCTTATTTCCTAATTTTATTTTTGTTTCTTATTTTTGTTTATACAAGGTACAGTTTAGTGAATGCCCAATACCCGAAGTAAGGGTGAACAACTTCTCCCTTATGGTCCTAAGATACAAAAATCGATTAGAAAAATAAATGTACAAGAGCGCAAGGCTCAAAGGTTGAGGGAGCGCGCAGAAGCATAAACTAGAAGAAATTGTGGTAATAATGATAATCTTGGGGATGTGGAGGAAGATGTAGAGAATTCACCTCAACATAATTCTCCAATGCAACAAGGTAGAGCGCTAAAGAGGCCCATTGAGTTTGCTATGGAACATGATGATTGATACATGGATGGATTGGAGCCACTTGAGCGATAGCTCTTCCTCCAGTCCCATTATGCGTGAAGTTCACCATCACTAGTACCATACTTCAACTCTTAAATTTGAAAGGACTATTTACAGGAGCAGCTGGAGAAGAGGCACATCAGCATCTAATAAACTTTATTTCTATATGCAAAATGTGTGACATCCCTAGGGTTATAAAAACTTCATTTCTCCTTCGACTATTTCCATTCTCTTTGTCAAGGGAGAAAATCAAGTGGCTAGATGAGATCTAACATGACTCAATCACAAATTGAAGAGAGTTAAATAAAGCTTTCCTAGAGCGGTTCTTCCCTTCTTCATGGAAGATGCAAATCAAGGATGAGTTAAATGCGCAAAAATAGCTTCTTCATGAAGCGTTACATGATTCATGGTTGAGATTTTGTCAAAATATGAAAAAGTTCCCAATTCACAATCCCATGGATGAGCATTTGATGGAGATATTCTATAGATCGTGCAATTTTGTGACTAGGCCAGTAGTTGATCAAGCTTGCGGTGGATTGTTCATGTCTAAAAACTTCATGGAAGCGTCAACAATCTTGGATCATTATTCAAAGTCTAGTAGGGCTTAGCATACTAGATATTTTGAGGTTGGAGGTCTAGCTATATGTTCAAGATATCGGCTTTAGGTTGGAGGTCTAGCTATACGTTCAAGATGTCGGTTGGAAAAAAAAGGAAAGAAGGAAGCATGATCAGGGTATGGTTAACATTAAAACCAAAATAGATTTATCGACTGAGTGCTTGCTATCCGTAGGTGTTGAGAAGGTAAATGTAGTTGGGGGTGCAAAGAGGTATGACGAGGTAGAGATAGTTTTGAATAGGAAGCTATATATTTGAACAACGAGGTGTGTTTCTGAAATTACAACTCTAAAAATCAAGGTCGAAACTTTCAGAAGGATAGATATTATGACAGAGCTAGTAACCGTGATCAAGGAAACTAGCAAATAAAAGAAACCTTCAAGAATGATCACACTGGTGTCTATGTATCCCCTATGAATAGAGATTGAGCTTTGACTGGTTCTTGAAATTCAAAGTTGGAGGACATGCTTGCATATGTTCTAAAAAAGGTTGAGTAAATTGATGCATATGTCAAAGACATAAAAGGAGAATTGTTCAACATGGGTCAGTTGGTAGATTCACACTCCACTACTATTATATAGTTAAAGCACCAGATTTTTCAGTTATCTATAATATTTAATCAAAGGAAGAATGGCACATTTCCTAGTGACACTGTTCAAAACCTAAACAAACATGGGCAATATATGGAAATAACAACCAAAAGTGGTAAGACAATTCAGGGACCATCATCTACAATTATTGAGCAAGATAAGGATGTTTCATCTGATGTTGACATATATGATCAAAGGAATGGGTCATATGATGCAGTTTTAGTTGATGATGATAACATGGTTGGGGAGATAGTGGTATAGTCGAAGATGACAGATAAGGCAAAAGGTAAACAGTAGGTCAAAATAGAGGTACACACTTATTGTCAACAATTTGTAAACCTCCTCTTCTAATTCCACATAGATTGAAAAAGAAGGATGATGATGGGAAATTCTTGAAATTCATCACCATGTTGAAAGATGGGAAGTACTTGAAATTCATTTCCATTTTGAAAGAGCTATTCGTGAATATTCCACTGGTAGAGACGTTGAAGCCAATGTCGGGTTATGCAAAGTTCATGAAAGACCTGGTTACTATGAATAGGACAATAACCTTCAAGCCGGCTGACAACCTACACCATCGTAGTGCTATTGCTAAAAGGTCATTGGTTGAAAAAAAGGAGGGCCCAAGAGCAAGGCTGTGCATTCAATTTTTCCAGGGCTTTGTGTGACTTAGTAGCTAGTAAACTTCATGCCACTTGTGATCTACAGACAGTAGGCTTGGGATCCCCCAAATCAAGTACAATGAGATTGTTGATAATTGATAGATTAGTGAAGAAGCCCACAGGGATCCTATGTGATACACTGGTGATAGTTGACAGGTTCATATGCCCTACTAATTTTGTCATCTTAGACTGTGAGGTGGAGTTTGAAGTCTCCATAATCCTAGAAAGAACATTTATATTAATGGGCAGAGCATTGCTAGACATGGAAAGTGGCAAGCTCTCTTTCAAGCATAATAATGAAGAAGTAAAATAAATATTTGTAAATCAATGAAGCAACCTAGAGACATGATTGTTATGTCTATGATCAACATAGCCGAGGAAGCAGTTATTGAGGCATCTATTGATGATAGGTTCATTGTTGAGGCATTGGCTACTGTGATCATAAACTTTGAGGGTGATTTTTTAGAGGGGTTTGAAGAGACTGTAAATGCTTTGCAGGGCTTGGGATCACACCCTTATGCTCCTAAAAAGCTAGATCTTCACTTGAAGAATAAACCAACTCCTCCTGCCAAGCCATCCATTGAGTAGTCGCATGTGCTTGAATTAAAAGAGCTATTATGTCTTCCAAGGTATGTGTTCTTGGGTGAAAATAACATGTTGCCAGTGATTGTTGTTGCATATTTGAATAAAGAGCAGGTTTAGGCGCTTGTCAAGATCTTAAAAAGGTACAAAAAAGAAATTGATTTGACCATTGCTAATATCATTGGGATACTACTTGACATTTGCACTCATAAAATCCAGTTAGTGAGGATTGCAATCCTAGAATTGAGCATAAATGGAGATTGAACCCACCTATACAAAAGGTGGTCAAGAAGGAGATCATAAAGTGTCTTGATACAGGTGTTGTGTATTCAATTTTCAGACAACAGTTGGGTTAGTCTTGTGTAGTGTGTCCCCAAAAAGGGTGGTATGACTGTTTTTATGAATGAAAAGAATGAGCTAGTTCTGCTCCGTTCAGTCATAGGATGGTAAGCCTTCATGTAGTAGAGGAAGCTAAACAAATGGACCTTAAAAGATTATTTCCCAATGTCGTTCATGGACCAGATACTAGATAAGATGGCAAGTAGAGGTTGGTACTATTTCCTAAATGGGTACTCCAGCTACAATCAGATATCTATAGCATGGGAGGATCAAGAGAAAACCACATTTACATATCCATATGGCATATTTGCATTCAAGCGCATGCCATTTGTACTATGTAATGCACCCGCCACATTCCAGAGGTGTATGATGTCAATATTCTTAGATATGGTTTAAGGCACTATGGAGGTATTTATGGATGACTTTTCTATGGTAGTAGATACTTTTGATGACTATTTGTTAAATCTTAGTAGGGAAATACAGAGATGTGAAGAGGCCAACTTGGTTATGATCGAGGAAAAGTGCCACTTCATGGTCAAAAAAGTATCATGTTAGGCCACAAGATCACAAAAAAGGCTTGGAAGTAGACAAAGAAAAATTTTAGGTTATTGAGAAGCTGCCCTCTCATATCTCTGTAAAGGGCATCCATAGTTTCTTGAGCCATGCTGGGTTCTACAAGAGATTCATCAAGGACTTCTCTAAAATTTCACACCCATTGTGTAAGTTATTGGAGGAGGGGAAGTTTTATTTTGATGATGAATTGATGTAGGAGTTTGAGTGCTTGACAGAAAAATTGATTTCAGCGCCAGTGATTATTGCTCCTGACTAGTCTGTGTCGTTTAAGATTATGTGTGATGAAAATGGCATTGATTTAGGGGTTGTGCTAGGGAAAAAATGCGACAAAATATTTCACCCCATATACTATATAAGCAAAGTACTCAATGCAGCCTAGAAGAACTACACTGTCACTGAGTAGGAGTTGCTAGTAATTATGTATGCGTTTAAGAAGTTTAGAGCGTACATTTTGGGTACAAAGTGTGCACAATGACCATGCAGCTTTGAGGTACTTAATGGCAAAGAAAGATGCAAAACCGAGGTTGAACATATGGTTTCTTTTGATACAAGAATTTGACTTTGAAGTTGAGGACTAAAAAGGTTGTAAAAATTAGGTAGTAAATCACTTGTCTAGACTAGAATTAAAACGAGAGATGGGGATGAGCTTGAGATTGATGATTTGTTCCTATATGAGAAGATATTAGCCACTACTCTTGATCTTATTCCTTTGTTTGCTAATTTTGCCAATTATTTTCTTAGTGACATGATGCCTAAAGACCTGGTGTTCCGGCAGAGAAAGAAGTTCTTACATGATTTGAATAGGTACTTTTAGGATGAGCCATACCTATTTAGGATGTTCCTCATAATGTGATCAAGCAATATGTACTAAAAGTTGAGTATTATTGAGGTCTGTCACTCTTCTCTAGTGGCCCGACATCATAGTGGAGCCCGAACGGCTTATAAGGTGCTTTAATGCATATATTATTGGCCCAGTATATATACAGAGATGCATATGATCTGGAAAAGAGTTGTGACAAGTTCCAAAGGAAAGGTGCTATAACAAGGCACCAAGGGTTTCTTATGATTCCAATCTTGGATGTTGAGCTTTATGATGTGTAGAACATCGATTTCATGGGACCATTCATAAGCTCATATGGAATGAAGTATGACCTGGTTGCAGTTGACTATGTCTCCAAATGGGTGGAAGTTGTGTCCTTGGCTGATAATGAAAGCAAGAGTGTAGCAGGGTTTTTGAAAAAAAACATCTTCTCCAGGTTTGGTACTCCGAGAATAATTATCAGTGACGGGGGGTCTCATTTTTGTAACAAGATTTTTCGCACTCTATTGGCAAAATACTGTGTAAAGAAGCATAATGTAGATACTCCATATCATGCTCAGTTGAGTGGGCAGGTTGAAGTGTCTAACAGAGAGATCAAAGAGATTTGGCAAAGACTGAATGCCAATAGAATGGACTCATCAAGGAAGCTTCATTATGCACTTTGGGTATATTAGACAACTTTCAAAATACCCATTGGTCTGTCACCATATCAGTTAGTGTTTGGAATTGCAGGTCATTTGCCTGTGGAGTTAAAGCACAAAGCGTTATGGGCATTAAAGAAGCATAATCTGACTTTAAGGGAAGCTACAAACATGAGTCTGGAACATATTAATGAGATGGATAAGTTCTATCTAATGGCATATGAGAGAGAAACTCTGTAAGCGAATGAAGATATATCATGATCGGAATATTGAGAAGCAAGAGTTATATCCTGGTGATTTAGTGTTATTGTTCAACTCTAGGCTGAGATTGTTTCCAGGTAATTTAAAGTCCAAGTGGTCAGGCCCTTTCACTGTATCAAGAGTGTTACCACATGCTGCACTTAATATCGAATCACAAGATGTGCACAAATTTAAGGTAAGTGGAAAAAGTGTGAAGCTCTACTTGAGATCAAATGAGGAAGCAAGAACTGTTGAGAAGCACCATCTTAATGAAGTCTAATTAATCAAGGAACCTGCATTGTGCCATGATATTAAATCAGGCGCTAGATGGGAGGCAACCTATGGGGAAAATATTCACAAATTTTGAGTAGTGAAGTGACCCGCGTCATGACACAACATTAAATTTAGTGCTGCTTGGGAGGCAACCCAAGGAATATATTTGTCGTAGATAGGTTAAATTTAGTTATGTTCCCCTTTCCCCTATCGATGATGTGCTGAAAAATGCATTGTTAGAACTGGGTTGTTTGATGTTTTTATAGTGTCACAGTGTGTTCTATGAATGAAGGGCCACAAAGGAAGACAAAATACTAAAAATTGACCAAGGCATTGCACCATGGGCACCTATATTAACCGTATTGGGAACCACAACCGGTGATGGAGAGGCATAACGGGCACATGATTAATGAACTTTAGAATCATGTTACGGTTTACAGCCCGTGATGTACTTCACTAACCGTCTAGCCTTTAATGAATCCCAAGTAAGATTACTCCTCTTTTTCTCTAAGTCCAGCACCACGGAGGGGAATATGGCTTATGGTTCTCTACACGAGCATTCATCATGATCTTTGAAACCTAGGAGGCTAATTAAAATTTATCCCAACCTAGTTTGAACTGGTTCTAATTTTTCTAGGGTAATTGTGTTTTTATCCATTACCATTCAAAGACACGCGGGTCTCCTCATTCTTCCACACAAAAATAACAAAAAAACTCCTCCATTACCAACCATCATGATAAATCCCTCAACCTTCTACCAATTCAAGTTTCTAGAAATACATTGAGTGTGTATAGTGACCCGTCTCTAGTCCCAAACATAGTTCAAACCCATCAATTTATGTTTTAAAAGTGAAGTGCATCAAGTAGGTATCCCTGTTAAATTCTTTGCATTGATGGAAATTGGGGTTAGGTCGTAGTTATGAGCATGTTCTCATAATTGTGGGGGTAGTTCATTCTAAGTGTCTATGAATGTGCATATGATGTGGGATGGTGTGTTATAAATTCATGGATTGTTAGTTTGAATTTGTGGTTGAACACTACTTATGATTAATAAAATTGGAGTTACTGATATTTGGTGTGTAGTCATTGAGTGGTTCAATGTGTTGAATATGTGTGAAATTGTGTGTGGATATTGAGAGGAAGTCCAAAAATGGTAGACCTGTGGGGATGGGGACGATGACCTTTACCACAGATCGTATTGCACTACAAGATATGTGGTGGAGGCCCATTGCCTCCCCTGCTGAAATTTCTCTAAGTGTAGGATCGCAGAAGGAATCAAGGACCATAAACTTCATCACGGGCCGTGATGTCATCGATAGAACCAACACTTACAAATTTTTTGGAAAATTCCCTAAAACCTAGCTATTAGAATTCACTACAAAACCCTTCAATCTCTGTAAAGCCCTTTGCGACCCGTGAAGGTCCACTGTACTAAAACACTTGTAATTTAAAAAAATAAACTAAATCATTGCCAAAAAAAGTTTTATTTCTATTGCAGCTTGCGATCAACCTATGATAGATTGAGCGATGATATTTCTTAAGGGTCATTGTCATGCTTGTATGAAATACAGGGAAGTTTGAGTACACATTTAAATGTGTTGTATTATTTCGTATAAATACTAATCGTTTGTAACTTTTTCAAGTATCATGGGACCCAAATGCACAAAGTCCAAGTCCCAATTTCATGAGTCAAACTTCCAAGAATCCGAGATAAATTCGTCAGATAGCAACTCATCTAGTAGGTCCGAGGTGTAAGTCGCGAACAACATTTCTCCTCACGCACCTCCCACAACTAGAGCCAAGGCAGCTTCTAAGGCCAACGCGGTTCCCTCCTAGTTTGAAGAGGAGGCACCTGGCTCAGACAATGAGGCAAGTGGTGATGAGGAACAATCTGGAGAGGGCAGTACAGAAAATGAGTAGTCCGCGAGTGAGGCAGGTAAAACTGGCAGTGGTGAAGATGGATCAGACAATATTGAGTTGTTTTCTAATGAGAGAGTAAGTGATTCGACCGAGCACTGCAAACTTATTTTATTCTTGAGATATTGGTGGCTTGTGCTGGGTCAACATGAAATCTTCATATGTGGCTTGACCAAAGGTTCGAAGGGCTTGACTAAATGACCTATTGTGCTAGAACTCTGGGTGATGATCGAAAACCTTTTCGCACTGCCTGAGCTGAAGGAGTTATTATACAAGTATTATTTTGGGTGGATGACAAATATCCCAGGATATTATGGAGATAATCTCACTCAGGAAATCTACTCTGCCTATGCCTCTATGATGATAAATGTGATTCCCAATGTGACCTTAAAAAAAGCCATGGCATTGAGGTCACCACCGCTTAATGAAGTTATGGTTCGTGGAAAGGTAGTGAATATCTCTGAGACCATGATAAATAGGTTTTTATATGGTCTATCTTTCCACATTTATGTTTGGACAGGTCTCCACAAGCACCGACACCACATGGTTATAATTAAGGAGCAGAAGAACAATCCAGATTAGTGACAACATAATATATGGTGGATTTCTGGGTTGATTGCCATTGAGGGTGTAAATGCGCCTTGGGTCGCTAACCCAAAGAAATTGATTACTAAGGCGTCCCTCATATTCTTGACAAAGTTTTGGTGGGTCATTGTCCATGCTTGTCTCCAGCTAAGGGAATGACAACATACTCCATCCATCATAGGCATTACTAGTAGCTTGTATTATTGCTCACTTTAGACTACAAAGTGGTTGTTTTATTATGGCCGAGATTTGTGGCAGAGCTTTTAATGAGCGGGATGGGCTACCATTCTCGTTCCTGATTAGGGAGTTGTGTGAAGCTGCAAGTAACCCTATGTGCAAATACTTTCACCAACGCATCACTATGAAGAATTCCACAAATGCAACATTGATAAAGGATTTGGACAACCCGATGTACAAGACCAAGCTCAGGGGACCACTTGTGACAGTCCCTATGACCACAAGTCCATCCTATCCTACTTTGGCTTTGGAGGGTGATACTTCAGTCTATCCGATATAGGCCTACCCTTTCCACACCCGCAACTTAAGGTATGATGATCATTATCTCTTATGAACTCTTTGAGAAATTGGTGCAGGATCAATGGCAGACATTAGAGTTGATAGATCAGGTGATTGAGCAACTACCTAGGGTGGTCTAGGAACAGATACAACAGAAGGGGACCCAACATTGCTCTAAGCTCAGGAAGGAGATTTCACTAGTACAGGGTCGTATAAATAGCCTTGATGCCCACATAACTAATCAAGTAGATTGTTAGGTGATGAGGAGACGAGTCCATACGAGTAAAGTTGACCTCCTTACATCAGGCTGTGGATAAATTACAAGAAATATCATTCACTTCCACCCCTACTACTTCTACAGATTCTTTGTTACAATTATTGTTTGCACCTCTTATGCCTGTGATGTTAGATAAGATATAAGGTTCCATTTTAGCAACCCATGTCTAATAAAAAGGGTAAGGTCAAGAAGAAATGGCACAGAGATAGCTCCCCTAATGATATCGAAAAGGCAAAGAGGGATGAGAAAAAAAAACAAAAAGAGCTAAGCGTGCTTGCAAAAAGGAATTCTAAGAGAGATAGGAGCTAGAAAGACAACGTCTTGAGTCTGCAAAGGTTGGAGAATCAGCTAGTGGAGTCGCTCCTTTTGAGATAGCTGAGATCTTGGCTCTAGCTATGAATGTGAGTGAGGTGCCTCCTAGAACGCTTACTTCTGCTATGGGCGAGGAACCTTCAGGTGTTCCCACATCATTAAGTACACCGACCATTGTTGGTGTTATTACACCACACCAGCTGACACCTAGGGCATCACAAGTATGATCGTCTCCCTTGTATTTACTTTTGAGTGTTTTTATGTGTAATTGAGGACAATGCACAATGTTTTGATGGGGGATGGGGCATCCTAACACTTGGAGTTTTAGTATCCATGTTTCTTTTCTCTCAAGCATAATATCTAGAAGAACTAGCCTATTTAGGTTGTTTTGTGTAAATACAAGAGTCTATAGAAGTATATAGTAACCTGTGAATAAATTCTTTGAATGAACTTAACAAAAATGACTACCAACTGAAAAATTGGTGAAATGCTATGTGATTATATATGGACCATGAAAACTGACTTGCTAGGATCTTTATAGGACATTACACATATTGACTTGTCGATCAAATGCTAGCTAGAATATGACTGTGTTGATAGGGGCTGAAAAATATAATATATGTGCCATGTATGTGTTAACTTAACCACCTAGTTTGAACAATGCATCTACAAGCTAGAACTTGCCTGGTTGATCTCACTGAAATAATTGGATAGTTTGATTAAGACAGGATCATAGGTCATTATTGTAAATAAGTCAATTAGCATAAAAACAACCAACCAAATGAAATATATACCCTTTGAAGAAAAAGTGTTTTATCCTGAAAAGTCCTTTCTTTGAAATAATACAAATCACCATCCCTGTCTAAATGTATACCTTTATCTTTTCCTTGGTCCCTCCTAGGATAATGTGTGCCTCAACTCAGGCTAAAGCCCTAAGTAGAGAGTGGCTACTATAAAAAGAAGTGGAAAAAGTTAGGGTGTGGCCATGAAAGAAAGTAAAGAACAAGTGTAATGCATCATGAAATTCAAAATTACAATAAGAAACACACTTAGAAAAAAATAGAAGAACAAAAGTTGAAACCACACCTAGGCGTGAATAGAGAAAGGAACAAGGGGATTAACTAGTTTGGGGGTTTGAACAAGAAGTAGATAAGTCAAAGTAGCATCAAGGAGGGGGAAAATAGTCACTTAAATCCTAAATATATCCTACCTATGTCCGAACATACGTTGCAAGCAAAGAAAGTCCTAATGTGATCCTAAAAGAGCTATTCTAAAGTGCAATTTAGAAAATAAGGGCAAGCCTATGGTCTGTATATGTGCATTGATTGAACTTCATTTATGAGTGTGAGTGAGTTCGTTTTAGTCTTTTTTCTATTTATACATACTATGTGAGAGACTTATTTTTTGTGAGGGCATTGTTATTACACTGTTGAGTTTCTATATTTACTGGTACATTGTTGTTTGCCATTGTTTGGTTATTGTGAGTAGTGTGATGTCGTAAATCAATCCTTGTTGAGCTAGTCGGATTTCCAGTGCATTAAATAGTTGAGTCTATTGAATAAGAGGTTTATAAGTTATGTTTGGGATGCTATATGTCTTCTTATAGTCATTTTTGGTTGTGTGTCATGATGTTTTGATTTGTGTCATTACTTGAGGATAAATAATAGGTCTAAGTTGAGGGTGTAGATGTTGAGGATAAATAATGGTTCTAAGTTGAGGGTGTAGATGTATCGCATATTTATGAGACTTTTGATGCTCAAAATGGTGAATTAGTGTCCATTGCAAGCATGTTTCTGTAGATATGATGTATGTTTTATTTATTTTGTAGGAAAACTATGTCATGCATGAGTTTGGATGATTTTTGAGAAGTTGGCACATTTTTACTAAGAACCAGGGACTACGAGTGCCACCATGGACCGTGGTTCCTTATACGAGCCATGGTGGTTGGTGATGTTGATACAAATAAAGCCTGAAGTGATCATTTTTTTGCTGATCGGAACTCTAAGAGACCCTTCACGGACCATGGAGCATCCCATGGTTCGTAACTTGGCTCGTGAAGGGATTGCTAATGGAGGATTAAAACTGTCCAAGGAAAGTACCATGGACCCAGTACGGGGCATAGTCATGACCACGAGACGTGGTGATTTCCCGTGAAGAAGAAAAGGCCCACATAGTAGTGGATCCAAGTCAAACACCACGGAGCATGAAGGCCAATACGGATCGGGATGCACGGGCATGAACTCTACTGACTTAAGTTTTACTAGTTGATTTAGAATTATGTTTTGTACTTCTATAAATAGCCAAATTTATTTTATTTTTAAAGTTACGCATTTTATTCTGAGTATTGGCATATTGTGAACAATGTGAGAGCATACTTTGGTGAGTTTTCAACATTCAAATGAAATTCAGTCCTTTGTTTGTTCTTGATTCTTTATTCATCTTGTGATTCAAGGTACTTTTCTATAAATGTAAGTATTTTTTTATGAATGCAATATTAATTCTTGATTCATTCCTTGTGATTATGAGTAGTTAAACCACATAACTATATTTGTGGGAACCATGGCACAATAATGAAGTAGGGAAACATATAGTTGATTGTCGTTAAGTGTTTAGCATTGCATTGTAGTTTATTTTTTTTGTTTTCATTTTTATGAGGGTCTGCATTAAAACTTTGCCTTTATTCATTACTTTCTCAGGAGAGGGGTAGTGATTAGGAAAAGAATAGTACAATAGAGATTCAAAGCATAACCTTCGTCTATGAACTTAAGTACGGGAGTGGATAGTTTTTTGAGATTAATAGAAAAGGTTAGTTGGAAATACACTCTATGACCGAGAGGAGATTAGTGAAATATATTTAATAGGGCCAGGAGGAATTTAAATCTACATAACATGCTAGATTTGGCATGCGACAAACTAATACGATATCACCAATACCTAATGCCTACAGAGTTACATGTCATGGGGAACACAGTCCTAGTTACCATATCATTATATTAACTACCTTAAGTTTTTATTTTGTGACTGTGAACTTTTACTTATTGAAACAATAAATTCCCCCATTTACTTTATGCGTGTTTATTATTTGAAAATATTGACTACAATTGAGTTTCAGTGCTAGTAGACTTATTTTTTCCGCATTCCTTGTGGGTTCGACCCCAGCCTTGTTGGGTTGTATATTTGACAACAACCATTTCATACTTCTTAATTGAAGTGTAAGTTTGGGTGTATCAATGACATCCATCCATCTTTAAGTGAGACTACCTTACTTTCAGAGGAGCTCCTTTAGTTTCCTTATTTCAGTATATTTTGTTCTTGAGGTAATCATGGGTTTGTCCCAATACCTATCTACAATTTTAAAGGCTTCATGGACATAGTCAAGAGCCAGTGCTATATTTTAAACACTAATTTATCACATTCCAAGGCTTATTTCAGAAATGATGAGTTTACTTTTATGTACTTAAATGCTCACCCTTTTTGATATTCTTTCTGTTGAGTTTAGTCTTCTGTTGGGTAGTTATCTAAGCTAAGCATTCTCTTGCGAACCAAGAATGGTTTCCTATGTCATCCACAACTAGGGAGTAGAATTGGGCATGACACTAGGTAGACAAATTCTACGGGTCAGGTAGACCATGACTATGGTCAAAGTAGACCATACCTATGGGATGGAAAGACTATACCTATGAGGAAACACATATGTATTATACCATAGAGCCTCATATTTGCATTGATTAATGTCATATGTATATTCAGACAATTTAGATCAGATCAACATTGGGATCCAGGTATAGGGGATAATATGGGTATTTAGAAACAATTTGTGCTCGTTAGGACTTATAGTGATTAGGTGCTATTTGTACTTGCCAGGCTTACGGGGGCCAGATCAGGTTATTGCTTGTTATGTTTTCATATTATCTTATTGTAGGGAGATAGGGTATTTTGTGATGACCCTCCAGGTCATTTTTGAATCTAAGCATACATTCAATCGTTTAGAGCATTCTTGTAGCGACCCCAAGTCATTTATGACTTGCTAGCACTGACTGTTCGATCGCCTGGTCATTCATTTGGGTTTTAGGACCATTTCCCTATTTTGGAGCTTTTATAACTTGGAAATTTGACTTCGGTCATAAATTTAGGAAAACTACCTCAGAATGGAACTATGATATTTCATTAGCTTCAAAATGGCCAAATTAGGTTAGTAGCGTGGTCGTCATGAATACCGAGGCAATTGGTATGAGTTTAGGGCCATTTGGCGCTATTGCCTTTGAAATTTGTCCTATAGTTTACTTTTATCAACATTCTTGGAAAATGCGCTCGAATGATAATTCTGATAGTGTGGCTAGTTTTGGAAGTTCGAGTTTGTCCTAGAATGACCCTTTATTCGCTTATCGAGGCTTTTGGTCTAATCTCGAGGCCTGTTGTGGATTTTGGCTCAACATAGCTCGGGTTTGGGATGTTTTTTTAGTCGTAATGATCTCGTATGGAAATTTTAATTGTGCCATTATGTTTGCAATGTCGAATTTGGTGGGGTAGTATATCTCATTTGCACGTACGGGATTTAAATAAGTATCAGCTTTTTAGCTGATAACCAAAATCTGATGTATCCATATTTATTTTCCGCGTTCGTGGAGGTCTAAAAAAGTTTTCTCTGCATTCGTGTAGGTGCAATACTTTAGCCTCCGTATTCACGGTCCTCTCAATATTACTGACCTCCAGATTCGATGGGGCATTCGCAAAGGCCAAAGACCTAGTCCTTCAATAAAAGATGAAGGACAATTTCAACATCACTTCTAAAATTCCAACTTCGATTTCTCCTCCATTTCTCAACCAAAATTGACGATTTAAGGGTATAAATTCAAGAACATTTCATGGAGAATTCAGTGGTGAGATCAAAACCTTTAGAAAAAGCTTCGTATGAGATAAATTTACATAATTAGCTACTGTTCTAGTCATTTTCGGATTGAATTTCTGTTGAACTTTGGAGGATTTTAAGTTGATCATCCTAGTTTTGTTTTTAATGATTCTTGGGGCTAAATTGTGAGTTTTTACAAAAGGAATATTTTAGTGTGCTTGGTGTTTGTCGTGGGGGGTTCCATTTTTGAGAATTATTCTGCATTTAGAAGCTGTCATAGATGCTCTTATATCTTAATTGTGGGATTTTCATTGTATTCCCATTTCGTATCATTCCCCAACAACATACTGTTTATCAAATTGATTTGATAACTTAGAGGTCCTACTTTGGACTAGTTTTTGGGGTCAATTCTGGAATTTTAGATGTGGGTCCCATATTTCCCATTTCGAACCCTAAAATTAGCCCATCTCTAAATTCGATGATTCTAGTGTCATAATGACTATATTAACATTCTGATTCTATTTTTAATAGCATGGCAACAACCGAAGGATGATCGAAAGGGAAAGCTCTAGTTTCAAGAGTTAGAGCGAGGGCAGTTGGCCTATAGGTATTTTACAATTTTTCCCTCATTAGAATGAGCGTGTTTAGGAAATTATATATTGAATTGTATGAGTTTGGAGGGTTTGGGTGTCGAGCATGCTAAATTCCTAGATTCCATGACCTAGTGTTATTTTTTGAGAAAATTTGGAACTATGCAAGCATGACTCCTGTTAATGTTGATCATCCATGCGTTATGGTGAATGTCATTCCAGTGGTTATATGTTTGGAACCATATTGGGCCTTAGTCTAGTCTTAGACTAGTGATTGCCTTAGACTTGCGCGAGTTTGGTGCCGTTGGGCGTCAAAACTTCTCCGTTGTAGTTTTAAACTTTTAGCTCTTTGTTGACTGATATAGCAGACTTGAGTCTGATAGTTTGATATGCCTAAGAGGTAACACATCTTGTGACCTTACCTCCATGATGCCCTATAATCCTATCAGACATGTATCGCTTGGTTCTTGATTCTTGGGAGTCTTCTTGATGATTCGAGTTATATTTGGTTCGGACTGGAGTGGTGCATTGATGACACTCAGTTTGGGGGTACTCTTCATCATGCATGATTGGTCACTGATTCTTATTCAGTTCACTACCCTAGCAACAGTTACCAAGTTAAAGTCTAGGTCCAGCTTACTTGTGTTCAGCTCCTTAGCTATTGTTACCCAGTTGAAGTCCGTGGTATAGGTTACTTGTGATCAAGATCCTTAGCTATAGTTACCCAGTTGAAGTACGTGGTCTAGATTACTTATGATCAAGCTCTTTAGCTATAGTTACCCATTTGAAGTTCGTGGTCTAGTTTACCCGTGTTCGACCCTTGGCTATAGTTACCCGATCGAAGTCCATGGTCTAGCTTGCTCGTGTCAACTCATTAGCTATAGTTACCTGGTCGGAGTTTGTGGTCCAGCTTATACATGGTTTAGTTCCTGATTCCCTAATGAATCTTTGGTTCAATGTCTTCATCTATTCTTAGCTTCGAGAAGAGGTATTAGAGTTTGGAAATGGTTCGGTTCATGTCCGAGAAATGGTGATATTATTAGAATCCTTTTGGCTCCGTTCATATTACTTCAGCTTTTCTTTGCTCCTGTCGAGCTTATGGGGGTCCGTTCAGGTTGTTAATTTATACTTATGCATGAGTGTACCCATCGGGTTTGTGGGAGCCTGGAAGATTTCACTATATTATTTCTCTTTGTTTGTTGAGTACAATCGTGTACATACGTATATTTAGTTCTGCCCTATCTTTTGCTCTGATAATTTACTTGCACTTCAGTTTACTTTTGTTTTTCTTGCTCAGCTGACCTATAATGCCTACTAGTACCTGTTGTTTTGGTACTCATACTGCACTATGCATTTATTTTCATACTGCAGGTCCGAGTACTAGCTACATGCGTTGATTTGAGCTAGTTGCGATCATGGTCGGAGTCGAGGGTGAACACATTGCATCCTGGATTTACCCGTCTCCCTCTATTTATATATTTTGCTTGTCTTTCTCTTTTTGAGATAGCTCTACTTCCGTGGTCTATGTTTGGGAATTGTACTTACTTTCTAGTAGATATGTACATGTGATTCCACATTCTAGGAGGGATCTTTTGGTTAAAATATATTTAGTTACTTCCACCCATTCAAATATGCTCATATTATTTGTTTACTATTTTATATTATATTCTTAGTCTTTTACCTTGATATCCCATTACTCAGAGTTTCGGTAAAGGGGTTGACTTGCCTACTGGTGGGTCATAATAGGTGTCATCATGACCAAAGAAATTGGGTTGTGACAAGTTGGTATCAGAACCCCTGGTTCATCGGTCTCACTTGTACAGAGCTAACGTCTAGTAGAGTCCTGCAGATCGATGCGGAGACGTCTCTGACATATCTTTGGGAGGCTAAAGGATGTCTTTAAGAACGTGTCTCTTTTGTATCGCTGTGGTGTAGTGTGTGTCTTGTTGATTTTTAGAAATCTCAGTTGTTCAACTCTATTACAAGATGGCTTACACGCGCAATAGAGGGAGAGTCCGACCTTGGGATTATGCCAGGGGTTCACTACTAGCTCGAGACCGAGGGCATACTTCAGAGGTGGAGGTGCAGCCACCTGTTGCTCCAGTACATCAGCAACTGGTGGGCTCGGGCCCATCCCAGCCATCGCCCGAGCTAGTTGCAGCTCCAGACTTACAAACGATGTTCACCCAGATTTTGGCTGCCATTAGGGGTATGCGGTAGGCCTCACCTCTGGCAGCTCCAATACCGCAAGACCAGCCTGCACCAGAGGAACCAGTCGACCAACATCCACCGGCATGCACTACTCAATCGGATGATCAGAAGGGCGTCATGTCGCTTAAGAAGCAGAAGATGCTCAGGTTATTCCTTAGACTATCACCGCCGAGGTTTTCTGGGGCTGTGGGTGAGGATGCCCATGAGCTTTTACTCACTTGTCGAAAGCGGCTTTAGACCTTAGGTCAAGTATAGTCAAGAAGAGCTAACTTCATTGCTTATAAGCTAGACAATCCCGCTCGGCAATTGTGGCATACATACTTGGAGATCAGGCCAGATGGGTCCCCACCGGTTACGTGTGTTGAGTTTTTCAAAGGCCTTATTGGCCCGATTTATCCCAAGAGTGTTAGAGATCAGTTTTCACGATTGGAGCAGGGCTTCATAACCATATCAGAGTATGAGGCCCGATTCCATGAGCTCTCCAGACATGCCACCATGATCTTACCCACAGAGGAGGAGAGAGTTCGGTGCTTTATTAGAGGATTAAGGATCTTATTTTGGATCGAGACTCAGTCTTTAGTCTCAGCGGGCCTCTAATTTCTGGAGGTTGTAGACCATGCCTGCATGCTCGAGCAGCTCCATCGCGAGGTCCAAGGGGACAATTGCAAGAGAGCTAGGCAGGGGATAGAAATGATGGGTGTCGCTTTAGACCCTAGGAGTCCTATAATAGATCTCGCCAGAGATTTCAATCGGTTCAGTCTAGCCGCCCCTTTTAGGCCTCTCTTCAGACTTCATAGGGTGGTTAGCACTATTAGTTGGCTCTAGTGCTGGTCCGAGTCAAGGACGAGATGGTTAAAAAATGGGTTCTTAAGTCGAGATGGGTGGCCTCCATCTTTCGGCCGACATTCATGGGGTGCTATGAGTACGAGGAGCTAGATCATTGTTCTAGTGAGTGCGCTCACCTCATGCTATCTTTAACAGCTCCACAGGCAAATAGACCTACACCAGCATAAGTGGTTGTAGTTCGATGCGGAGGCCAGGGAAAAAAAGTAGGGGTGGTCATCGGGGAGGTCCCCATGGAGGAAGGTCAGGAGGCAGAGTCATTGCGCAGGGTAGAGGAGTCTAGGTCCACTTTTATGCATCTCCAGTAAAAGTAAATGTTGAGGCCTCGGAAGATGTGATCACAGGCACAAATATTGACTTTCCTATTGATGTAGATCAGAGTACTCATCCTATTTCCATCCTAGAGTATCGTATGGCCCCTGCACAGCTCATAGAGATCAGTGTTCAGCTTCAAAATCTCTTGGATAAGGGATTCATTCGGCCTAGTGTATCGTATTGAGGTGCCACAGTCCTCACTACAAGAAACTTGACTCTTAACTACCATGTCACAAAGACCGGACAAACTTTAAGTCGTTCTAAATGTACATATAACTACGAATTTGTTTTCGATCCTCAAAATGATTTTTTGACTTAGCATTAGCCAAAGGATAATAATATCTTATCAGCAACACTATACTTATTAAAAATAAAAGCTCTAGATATTGATTTACCCTATTTATTTCTTTTAAAAAGTTAAATCATAAACAACTTCTCCTAAAACACCTAAATTGTGTGAATCGAGTGAAAGATCTACTAAAGAAAAAGTTCTGGGTAGGTAAAAGTGGAGATAGTTGGGCCATATATCGAAATTGGACACTAGATTGGAATAGAAAAACCCCATATCTCTCCTCCCACATACGGAAGGAATACATTTTGGATCCCTAATCTCCATATAGCGAAAGCGAGTTTACAGTCTTGCTAACCTTTTTTTCTATTAAATTTAGCATATGTGATAAAATTAGGATGTGAAACTGATCGGATCCATTGGTTTCAAATTCGTTTTTACTAAAGGCGGACATGGTCATCCAAACCATGTGTAACATGCTCACTTCTCTAGGTCTCTCTCTTTTGCTATCTCTATGTCTATACATTCTTAGTTTCACTTACGACTTTTATGCAAAATTGTGGTAACTATACATGTTGGCAATTTCAGTTCAGTAAGTGGGAGATGGTTTGTTTTATTATTTCCTATTGTTCCTTTAAAATGGAATAAAGTTAAAGTACAAGTTAAATTTCATAGTCTGACTTAATTGAAGTTGTCTATTTCTTGTAGTTGTCTATAATGGAAATGTTGGATTGTTTATATTAATTTAAGCTGAAAATAGGTTGGAGTTCAATGATCATATTTCACTTCTAAAGCACTCTTTCTCTCTCTATAGTGCTATATTTTAATTATAAGACCCCATTTGTGTTGTTTATGGGATTGTAATTATCACATTTCAATGGAAGAACTAGGTGGCGACACACCTGATATTTATACTGTGAGATCAGACTGGTGAGATTGTTTAATACTAATGCACGTACAACGATAATAAAATAAGGGGAAAAAACTTACATGTTTTATAATTCATATTACAGAGGGTTAATCCTCGTTAAAGGAAAAATGAAAAATTTTACCTAGGTTGTGGTGCTGGATATGGGAGAAGTCGATCAATAGAAGCTTTAAAACAACTTCATAGGGTGAGAGAGTTAGATTATTTCGTGCTAGAATTCTTAGAAGAGCTCACCCCTGCTGAACGTTACCTGTCCATGAGATCAGGTGGCAAGGGTTCTGATCCCCATGGTATGATAATTTATTAAATAGTTATTTTTGTTTCATTATATATAGGCATTTGAAGTTCCTTTAGCTAGTTCATGTATTCGTCAGTATTAGAAGTGTGATAATTTTATTGTTTGATGATAACTGATAACTATTAGTGTTGTACAATCTCAGAGTGGATGCAACTGATCTTATCTCTTGTTGTGGAGAATGGAATTTTCAATAGTACAAACATGAGTGCGAGTATGTAATATGCCTAGATTCCCATATGATTTTCTATATTGCTTTTTCTCCAGCGAATAAATATGTTCTCTTTGGCGATATGGGGAATAGATGATCCATTTGGCACTCAGGATGAAATCTTACAACTTGCCAGCAAATTGGGCATCTCCATAACTATTGGTCTGGCTCATCAAGTTGTTGTTGTTAGATCAGGTACAGTTTGCATATGATAGGTTAAAATAAGTTGATGTACTAACTACCTTTATAATGTCTTCCATTTCCTCATTCTTCCTCCGAGTTGAAAAACCATATCGTACTGATAAAAAATTTTTTGGGGGTACATTCAAATTAGGAGGATCACTTGAGACATGTTGCTGTAAAATTTGGTAATACACAGTATTTTCAATAGGTCAATTAAGGATCATTTATTCCATCAAGTACAAAGATTGTGTTATGCAGGTCTAGTTTCTTATTTTTCTGATGCTTCTATGTGGGTTCATATGTTAAATCTTAGTAGTAATCATTTCATCCTCATTCTGCAGATCCTTGGTTACATAAGCATTATGAGTATAGTAGCAACACTTTCTCTAAATGATGTTAGTGTGTACCTGGGAGCAGCTCTGATTGTTGAATGTCTTCACAATTTTAGACCGAATGTCATTATTACTTCTCGAGTTGCTGATGCTTCCTTATTCTTAACCCCAATCATATGACACTAGATCCCTTTTTCATTCCAATACTCCTGGCACTGACATTTATTCATTCACTTGTATATTATATAATCCTTTTTTTATAATTTAGAGTAACTTTCTCTCTGTGAGTAACAACTGATGAAAACGACTCGCCTTTTCATATCTTAAGCAAGTGAAAATTGCTAGTGTTAAGTTATTAAAACTTGCTTAAGAAGTCAAAATCATGTCCAACAAAATTAGCTTTCTTTTATCATTTTCTTTTGACTTGTCAAAGTACATCAATTCTTATGGTGGAAGCATAGAAAAAAACATTTAGACACCTGCAATTTTCCGATGTTATAATACTGTTATTTGAATTCATGTTCATATGGGGGATATTTCTTTGTTTCATGAGCTTTTCTACATGCCATCTCCCGGTGCTAATCTTATACAACAATAAACTTATGGAATGAGTTGGTGAACCATTATTTTTGTGTGTGAAAGATAATCAAAGTTGAAAAACTAGGCAGAAAGGATGCCTAATCTTTATACGTTTAAACTCTGTAAGGTGTGAATGTGGTTTTATTCCGCTACATTTTGAATGTTGTTGCCATGGTGTTATTATTTTTATGTGATATTATTATCCCTGTTCAACTGAAAGAGTGATTTCTTGTATCATTGTTTGGAAGATCGATTACGCATATTCTTGTAAATACTGCTTGCTTGGCTTGAATTATGTGGTTCACAATAGATCTTAACCACAACTTTATTTGCATTTTAAAATTTTATGCAGTTTACTTCAACAACTTATATTTGGATTTATTAAAGATTTTTTTTTTCCAACTGTCTAATGAGGTTTAACTTGTTTCCTGCATAATAGATATTTCTCTAGCTCTTTTTAAATTTGATGAGATATGCTATTAAAGGAGCAAACATACTTGATAATAAAGTTGCATTAAGCATGCATGATTTTGGTGCATCGAAAAAGATTGTTGAATCAATTGGTATTAACTTTTGGAAATCTTTGTCTTCTTTTGGTCTTGGTAGTTCGAGTAGTCATTTATAGCTTACTTTGGGCATTCCTTCAAGCTATTGTTACTGGTGCCTCGCCAATAAAGGGTACCTCATAGGTCATAAGGAATGATTCTTGAATTTATTTTTCTCCACAATGAGTGAGTAGAATTATTTTTATAGGGATAATTTTTGAGCTCTGTTGTGTTTCTGTTTGGGGAAGAAATGGGGGAGGAGGGAACATTTCCAATCTATTTTGTTTGAAGAAAAAGAGAGGATATTATTTCTTTAAAAGAAAATATCATGCCAGGTGAGGTATACATGAGATATGTCTTCATTTGATAACCACCGGCGGTTAGGATTAGGATTGAAAGTGTACTACTTTTCAAAGGACGTGGATTATTAGTGCTCCATGTGAAACAACTAGGATCGTTTTGAACCTAAATCCAAATAGTGGACTATTTTAGGATTTTTTTTCTCTTCCCGCTATCTGTTCCTTATATTTGTATTATAGTAGTTTTGTTTAAGTCCACTAGAATACCTTAATCTTTTGATGTAGATGTAATCCATTTTTTTAAAATCTTGCAATAGAATTAGATAATCAGATTTTCTTAAAATTGTTACTTGTTAGTATGTAATTGTCTTGATTGTAATGATCTTCATTATGAATTTATTTCCACGCTGTCTTAAATAGTGAAATATTCTTGATGATAAAAGTGAGATAAAATGCTATCTTCTAAATTAATAAATATGGAGTTCCATGAGTACTTTTGAATCACTTTTCTCTTTTATAGTATTTTAAGAAAAGAAATCGCAAGGTTAAATTAGATATCTTGTCTAATTGATTTTAGCTCCAAATATATAGCTTGCAAGTTCTATTGATAAAGAGAATCAGTTGAAGGAAAGAGTATCCCAGGGAAGATGGAAACAGTTTGTTCCTTCCTGCTCATGTAAGGTATATTTATGATAATTATTTATATTTTTATTTGTATCTTAAATTTTAAGTATTAAAGAACATTAAAGCATTGATTAACTTAATGTCCTAATTTTAGATATAAGTTAACTTATATAATATAGATAGACACCCTGGTTCAAAGTGATATATCTTATTATTAATCCTCAAGAGTCACCATGGAGATACTTAGACAAATTTTAGGGAACGCAACATATTAAAAGAAAGTAAGAACTTT
The DNA here is from genome assembly GCF_947179165.1 of Solanum dulcamara. NCBI lineage: Eukaryota > Viridiplantae > Streptophyta > Magnoliopsida > Solanales > Solanaceae > Solanum > Solanum dulcamara. The sequence goes on along the minus strand of NC_077247.1, from coordinate 15,010,836 downwards.
TTGTATTAATTGTTGAATGTTAGCTAATTTTAAGTGAATCGAGTCTTTACTAAACTATGCAGTATTTCTGCTTTTGGAACACTGGTATTCTTAAAATGCTAACCTTTGTGAAGGTAAAATTTTGTGCTTTTGTTACGGTTACTCTTTTTTTTAGCTTAGCATATTTAATTTATATATAGCTTGCTCATTTATGCTGCAAGCTTATGATATCCCTAAGAGTTATCTTTGGGTGTTTAGTAGAAGTGTTTCATTCATTAATTTTTGATGGAATTTAAATTTGTTCTAATACTGTCGAATGCTTGGATACTTCTTTTTGAACTCTCTTTTTGACTTAAATGAGTCTCTTTCTCCATAATATTTTATCCACATACTTAAATGTAATGTTGTGTTAGGATGACTGTCTCACCTACTTTAAGGGTGGTATCATGTAGCATTTGATTATTTCTTGATTGAGATTCATGTTTGAAATATATGTAATTTGGTTAGGCATAAAAGACATGTTTTTTCAAGTGTAATGTGGATTTCTTATATTTCAAAAAACTTAACTCACCTTACTAACTTGAATATATATTCTTTGAACTAAATTAAGTTGTTTTTGTGAATCTTTCAGTAATCTGTCTACACCTGATTATTTAAAAGATCACGCAAGAACCTATCCTTGAAGAAAGTATGGAGCAGATATAAGTGACTGAAATGTTTATGAACAAGTTGAAGAATAAGAGAGACCCATTCCTTTTTTTAGTTATTTAAAGATGTCCCCTTCTGCACATGTCACAATTCATTTTTTCACTTCTGTAATGAGTTACACAATTCGATGTTTTGCAAGTAGGATTAGTATGTTCTTTTGGTGGTGATGCTTAGTTCTTTGTAATGAACTACAATTTTTTATATGAATATTGATTACTTTGTTATTTTCAAATATATTGATATATACAGAGTGTGTGTGCACCATATGAAACACATATATAGACTTTGTTTCTTGTTGTAACTAAAAGTTCTTAACGAAAGGACTATTTGGTCATTAAAAAGAGTTTTAATGACTGGATTTTTTGTGGTCGCTAAAGAACTTTTAACGATTGAAATTAAAACCCGATTGTTACCTTTTAACGACAGAGCTTATAGACACTGGCGACAACCGGATTTATTTTGGTCATTATAGACTAATAACGACCAGTTTAAGGCTTTTAGAGACCGGATTTCCCCTCGTTGAAGACCCTTTTTCTGAAAGTGCCAGTTCGTTAAGAATAAGGACGACACTATGTGGATGTGCATCGATTACAGGCAGTTGAACAAGGTGACGGTGAAGAACCATTATCCCATGCCTAGGATTGATGACCTATTCGACCCGCTTCAGGGTGTCGTGGTATTTTCTAAGATTGATTTAAGATACGGCTACCACCAGTTGAGGATTTGGGCAGCGGACGTCCCTAAGTCCGCATTTAGGACTCGTTATGACCACTACGAGTTCCTAGTGATGTCTTTTGGGTTGACTAATGCCCCTGTAGTATTTATGGACTTGATGACCTGAGTGTTTAGTCCATACTTGGACTCATTTGTCATAGTCTTCATCGATGACATTCTGGTATATTCGCGGAGCCGGGAGAAGCATGAGCAGTATTTGAAAGTAGTGCTCCAGACTTAAAGAGACTAGAGGCTTTATGCCAAGTTCTCAAAGTGTGAGTTTTAACATGAATTTGTAACATTCTTAAGGCACGTGGTGTCCAAGGATAGCATTATGGTGGATCCGATGAAGTCTGTAGTATTAATAGGCAAGAAGTGGGCTGATTTGGTCATTCTATCCATAATCACCCAAAAATAATCATGTTATCTGCGAGACCGTGGTACACTTGTAATGAAATCCATGCTAATCATCTCCCACTTCTATTCTGGCAACTCTATATTCTAAGCTTCACCACATGGCCTTTGATGCTAAACCTTGACTTGTTGGCAATTTGGGTACTTGGATACAAACTCGGCTGTGTCTCTCTTTATACCACTCTACCAATAGACCTCCCTCAAGTCTTGGTACAATTTTCTAGAACCTGGATGGATGGAATACCTGGAGCTATAAGCCTCTTCCATAATTCTTTCTAGAATTCCACCAACACTTGGAACATATAATCTACCTTGATACCTCAATAATCTATCTCCCCCTATGGCAAAATCCATTACCATCTACTTGTGGACATCATCTTTCAATTAGAGGAGAATGAGATCTTGATCTTGCTTCTCTTTCACTTCTGCAACTAAAGATGATTCAGCCTTATTCTCAATAATGGTAGCACCATCACTAGAGTTCATAAGTTGAACTCCCATACGTGCAAGTCTATGAACCTCTTTACCCAACTCCTTCTTTCCCTTTGGCAGTGCTTCCCATAGATAACCTTTTAAGAGCATCAACAACAACATTAGCCTTACCTGGGTGGTAGTGAATGCTCACATCATAGTCCTTGAGAAGCTCAATCCATCTCCTGTACCTCAGGTTCAACTCTTTCCGAGTAAACATATATTGTAGGCTATTGTGGTCTGTGAACACGTAAACATGCATGCCATAGAGATAATGACGCCAAATCTTGAGAGCGAATACAACGGCTGCAAACTGAAGGTCGTGAGTTGGGTAGTTCCTCTCATGAATCTTAAGATGTATAAAATCATATGCAATAACCTTTCCCTTGTATATCAACACAAAACCCAATCCAACTCTAGACGCATCGAAATAGTTAACAAAACCGTTTGTTCCCCCGGATAGGGATAAAATTGGAGCATTGTCAACCATGTTTTCAACTCTTGAAAAATATTCTAACAAGCATCGGACCATTGAAACTTATCCTTCTTTTGAGTTATCTTAGCTAATGGTGATGATATGGATAAGAATCCTTCAATGAATCTATGGTAGTAGCCGGCCCAACCCAAGAAACTTCTTTGTCAGTCGGGGATGTGGATCTGGGACAATTCTTTAGCACCTCAATCTTTTGCGAATCAACTCATATACCCTCGCTGGAAACAACATCACCTAGGAATGCCATAGAAGCAAGCCAAAATTCACACTTTGAAAACTTTGCATACAATTCCCAATCTTTTAGACTCTTAAGAACAATCTTGAGATGATTGGCATACTCCTCCTCATCCGTGAATAGATCAGTATATCATCGATAAATACTATCATAAACATATCCATATACTGTTTGAACATTTAATTCATTAAGTCCATAAATATTGCTAGAGCGTTAGTCAAACTGGACATAACAATGAACTCAAAGTGACCATATCGGGTCTGGAAAATGATCTTTAGGATATTGTATTCTCTATCTTTCAATTAACGATAGCCTAATCTGATGTTTATCTTCGAGAAACAAGTGGAACCCTGATGTTGGTCGATTAGATCATCTAGTCTGAGAAGGGGATGCTTGTTCTTTATGGTGAACTTTTTCAGTTTATGATAGTCAATGCACATTCTCAACGTCTTATTCTTTTTTTGTACAAATAAGACAAGAGCGCCTCAAGGTGAGACACTCGACCTAATAAATCTCTTTTCTAGGAAGCCGTTCAACTTTTCTTTCAATTCTTTGACTCAGTGGGAGCCATTTTATATGTTGGAATAGAGATAGGCTAAGTATCAAAAAAGACATCAATCCCATAGTCAATCTCTCTATCAGGCAGGAGAGACTCTAGGCAGATCCTCAAGAAAGAGTTCAGGAAACTCATTAACAAGACTCAAGGGATGGAGACTCTCTCTCACGCTATGATAATTACATCCTTTCGAGATTAACTTTCTGGCCCTAATATAGGAAATAAATTTATCCTCAGGCACAACAAGACTACCCTTCCATTTTAAGACAGGCTCATTCAGGAATCGGAACTTAACAATCTAAATCCTACTATCAACAGAGGTATAACAGGCATAAAGCCAGTACATGCCAAGAATCACATCAAAATCAACCATTTCCAACTCAACTAAGTCAGCCATGGTATCCTTGATTCACCAACAAGGATTAAGACACTGAAAGGCTCATGAAGACACTCAAGGATTCTACCAAACTTATTATCCACATAAGGGGTCACAAATGAAAAGGTGGCACCCGGATAAAGAAAAGCATAACATTCAAAAGAGAAGACTCAAAGCATACCAGTGACAACATCTAGTGAGTTCTCCTGGTCCTAGAGATTTGCCATAGCATATAGGCAGTTTGAACCTCCGCCCGTACCTGTAGTGGTACATCTTTGATTACCTCTAGCTTGGGGTACTGTAGTAGAGGATTAGGTTTTGTCGTCCTACATCGAACACTGCCACTAAAAATTACCTATCTTACCACATAATTTGCAACCATTACTTCCATCTTAACATTCTTCCAATTAGAATTTTCCCCATTTACTGCAAGGTGGCTTTTCTTTCGAACCTGGAGACACACTAGCTTGGGATTTAGAACCCTTAAGTCTGATGTTCTGGTGGTTCTGTATCTTCTAACGATACATGTGGTTGGGGAAGGTGCACTTGTTGTCGACTGAGCATAGTTAGAAGACGTCTTATGGAAGAAGGACATGTTGCCCTTATCTTGTATCTTCTCATTCTCATGCCCAACTGATTTAGCCTTCTTGCTCAAGTGCTTTTCTTTTTCATTCATCTTATCATCCTCAACCTGTTGGGAATATATCATCCACCTAGAAATATTCATATTAAAAAATCATCAACCTAGAAACATTCATATCAAAAATCAATAATGATACCTTACACTCTTTCTTTGCGTGCTTGCCCAGGCTAGAGACAAACTTTCTCAACTTTGATCTCATATCTGGGATTATCTCTGGAGCATATCTGTATAGATGGATGAACATCAGACCATACTCTTTCACTATCAAACTATCTTGCTTCAATTTCATGAACTCTTCTACTTTTGCTTCCCTCAATTCTCTGAGGAAGAAGTGATCAAGAAATGCTCCCTCTTACTCATCCCAAATAGAAGGATTTACATCATCACCTCTACCTTCTTCCCACTGGTTCTACCATACATTCGCCACATCTTTGAGCTAATAGGAAACCAACTCAACCCCCTCAATTTCAATAGCATGCATTACTTTCAGGATCTTCCACATCTCATCAATGAAATTCTGGGTGTCCTCCTTGACCTTAGAAACCGTGAAGACTGATGTGTTTATCCTCAATAAATCTCAAATTCTCACTGGAGCAGATTACTCTTGAGAGCTAGAGAAGGGAGCCAGTGAACTCTGGTTACTCCTCTGGCCAGCTACTAGCTGAGTGAACATGGTGATAGAACCTCTGAATTCAGCCTCTCAAGTAGGAGCTTGCTGAGTAGAAGGCATTTGAGTTTCCTCCATAAATCGGGTAGGTCGACTCCTCATTCTTACTCTAGATGGTGGAGGCATCTTAGACTAAGGGATCTCGGTTCTAGTAGTATTTCTCTAGTTGGCGGTGCATTTTAGAGGCATTATCTACAAACGCATAAAGCAAAAATTAGGAAGGAACCTTTATAGTTAAACTCTTTTGCACGAACTCAGAATATGAAGAAGTGAAACAATTCATAATGTCCTATAGCCTCTTGTTTATAAGTGTTGTGCATGACACACCCATAATGAAGACTCTACTAAACACGACTTCATAGACAACCTAGGACTCTTGAACTCTGTGCTCTGATACCAAAATTGTCACGCCTCGAAAGGGTACCCTATGCGTGGCCGATGGTCAAAGATCATTGCTGGTCCCCAAGCAAACAAATTAGTCCAATCCCATATTTATTCTTCATTCAGCAGAAGACTCAACACGAATTTAAAAGACATTTGGATGGTTAATCAAACCAACAACTTAAAGAAGAAAAAAGAATTTTATAACCAATCCTAACTCACCTCCATGTCGAAGAATAGTGTGAAAACCAAACAATGACTCCACATAATCACTATCCGTCTATGAAGCCTCTATCACTATTCAGGAGGTGCCAATGACAAGTCCATGGCTATCCAAATTAAAATAACAAAAGAAAATAAAATGATCATGATTCCTCTTAAGGCAAGGGGGTCTCACCACTGTCAGGAAATGAAAATAAATCTTCAACGGAGTGTCTATTGATGATATCTAGCACCTATATCTACATCATGTCATGATACAGGCTAAACGATATCAGTACATAGAATGTACGAGTATATAAAATGGAAGGAAGGAGAAATAGTCAACAACACTCACCTCAAGCTCATCAATCAACTAAAAGGATATGCAAAAATTATTAGAATTTACCAAATGGTTTTGTCCATTCATAGGAACTTTGTGCATATTGTAGTAGCTACTGAAATGTGACACTAAAGTCTATGACTCATTCTTTCGAGTCGTAAGAATTTCTACTTATCATAATCAAGACTCATAGAAAAGACCCTAAAGACATAATTTTTTCTAAATGTTCAGAGGTTCTATAAGTCCTTTCTACGATTCGTAGAAAACTCTACGAGTCATAGAGTGGAGTCGTAACTTTGGATGATCTGGCAGCCTCCAGTTACATGATCGTAACTTCTTACTCCAAACTCAAAATGAAGAAATCTTGGTGGCGTTCTAAAGAGAACTCAAATATCTTTAATTTGATATGTCTTGGGCCACCTAATTATTTATATTCTAGGAGATATGTTCATTTTAAGTTGACCCACATAAAAACTTATGTCTAAACTCAATCGGTAAGAAAGTTTTCTACTCAACTTTGTGATAGAGGATTTTTTTGACCCTAATTCACTTCAAATACTCAAGAATCAGTCATAATAATTATATTACAATTAGAATTTATTATATGTGGGCCTATATGCATAAGAAGAATTATTCGAGTCTTAGCATAGAAATTTTTCGGGTGTTCCATTTAGATTATGTGCTAGCCTCCTCGGCGCACCTTTTCGATCGATACTTACTTCTTCATTATATTTATAAAGTCATACATACATGTTTTCTCATTGAGGGGAAAGGAAAATAATGGACTCTCGAAACTTGGGTTATCTCCCAAGAAGCACCTAATTTAATGTTGCGGCACAACGATATGGCTCTACATCAAAGGTTCTTCTTGATAGAGAATTTCAATAAAGGAATATATTATAACACCCCCAATTAGTGTTTGATAATCGGTCCATTAACCTTGAAAATGCTTCCATTCTTTCCCTTAAGGTCTACCACTCCATTATCATAAACTTTATATATCTTGAATTGTAATGACCATGTTCATTTTAAATTTATGAGAAATAACCTTAATCTTGAGTTAAATAATAGAACCCTATCACCCGGGGTAAATTCCTCTTTAACAACCTTTTGATCATGAAAATGCTTAGTTCGTATTTTTTTGATTTTTACACTCTCATAAGCCCTCACTGGGAAATAATCAATTTCATTAAGGTTATCCACTCTTGCGCATGCCGCTTTTAACCAATTCACATTTTGATTATTCAAATCCCACATGTCTTTGTGTTCTAGTTCAAATGAAAAGTGACAATCTTTTCCAAAAGCCATCTGATATGGGATATACCTACAGGAGTTTTGAACGCTCTTCTGTATGCCTGTAACACCTCAAAAATTTCTAAGCTAAGTCTTGAACTATTCTTCATATGTGTATAGGGTCGTACTAGGTGATTCTTAATTACGAATAGGTGTTAAGGTCAAATATTTAGTGTGGGAATATATTTGTAGATGAATTAAGGTCTAAAAAATACTTTAACACAAAGTTGAATTGAAAGTTTCCTTATTGATTGAATTTTGATATAAGATTTTACATGGGTCAACTTAAAATGATTATATATCCAAGAATACAAAGAGTTATGTGGCCCATAACAAATCAAATTAGAGGTCTATGAATCTTTTTTCCAACGCCACCAAATATACCTAAATTAGAGTTTGGTGTTATGCCCATTTCAGTGAAGCCGTGTTAAACAATCGCACTTCCACGGATGCCTATACGGACGGTATAAGTTTTCATGGACCGCGAATCCATCCATGAAAGATTGCCAAACTTTTTCTAGAAACGTTTTGCACGTCTTCTAGAGTTCGTTTGGTCCTTTTCAATGATTTTTACCCCTATTCTAAGTCATATTTTAGTGTATTTTAAAGGATTATATCATTCAACTAAAGAGTTTTCCCCTCATAATCATCAATCTAAATATTCAAGTCTCAAGAGATTCTCCCAAAACTCACCTAGGGTTCCTCTTCTCCATCAAGAACAATAAAGCTTTCAAGTCAAAAATATTCAAGAAGGAAGACAAGCCTTCCATCCAAGGTTTTCCAAAATTCTTCAACTCTAAGAACTCTATAAAAGAACCAATATTCCAAGATCATAAATTTCTTCCAAGAAAGCTAGTGTTCTTCCTTAGGCTCAAGAATAATCTAGTCTCTACCAATTTTTTGTCTAATAGTTTCATAATCAGGTATATAAGGCTATTCATAGTATTGGCCTAAGTTCGTCCTTAGACCCTACATCTAAATTCAATAAGTAAGATTCAAACCTAGGGTTTAGCCCAAATTTTTCTTGAATTGGAAGTTATCTATTATTCTTCATTTTTGAACTCGAATCTCTATCATTGAACTTATGATTTGTTATATGATTCAAGTTCTTCATTATTAATCATGCTTATTTTCACATGAAACCTTTTCTTTCTATACATTATGCATTCTTTTAAGTAAAAGTAAAAGTATTTCGAAGCGATGCACAAAATAATAGTTTTAAGGTAACATGAGTGTCCCACGTGCATTACTTGATTTTGAGGCTTTTTTAATTGTATTAATTATGCATGATTTTCAGAATTGAGTAAGATAATGTATTTTGAATTACTATTCATTATAAGTGATTTTTAGAATTTAAGTGAGTTAGCGCATTTATGCATGTTTACAGAGAATGAGTTTACAAGATAGTGATTACTTTCCAAACATATTCTTTGTATTGTGAAAAACATATGTATTTTAAAGAAAGTGTAAGAGTTGAAAATAGTTTTTCAGTAGATAAGTAAAGACCATTGTGACTTCCAAGAGGTATTTTGAGTATTAACTCAACTAAGAGATTTGTATGAGTATGATCATTATTGCGTGTTTTGGGAGTAGTATTTAACATCAATTTTTATAAGAGTTTAGATAACTAAAATTCCATAAACTATGTAGCTAGCGTAGGATAGGATCATTTCGTTGATTTGGACGATGCCTCACAAGCCTCATTAAGGGATTTTTGTATGGATCCATGAGTTTAGTTTACTTATCTTATCCTGGAAAGGTAATGGATGGCTCTAACAACTTGAACAGTATGTTGTATCATCACGAGGCTCATAGTAATGGTTGTTGGTTCGAGAAACTTCCCAAGAAAAATAAAGTTATATTATTTTGAGTATTCAATATTGCTGTATATTTTTCAGTTATAATGCTTTGAAGATTCTCATTATACTTGACATTTTTACTTTCAGTCAAGGTATTTCTAGTATTCCATTCAGCATGAGTATTTAGTTTAGTTCAATATTTTTGTTCAGCTTTATTACATAGAATGCATTCCACGTAAAAACACCATTTGATCCTACATCATTTTATGATATAGATCCAAGTACTCACGATAATAGACGTTCAATAAGATATCTTTCTATTAGTAGTTGGGGAGACCTCCTCACTTTTTGAGGGCTCCAATGTAGTTAGTTCAATTTTATTTGATTTATACGCAGGAAGCCGTGGGTCTTGTCTAGGTACCTATCTTTAGTTTCATAGATATTGAAATTTAGTGAGTCATTTTAGTTCATATATTTACATTATTACTATTTATATTAAGTGCTATTTTTAGACTTTGCATAAATTGAGATTGAGATGCTTTGAGTTTTGCTTAAATGTTTTAAGGTTCACTTTAAAAACCTTCGATATGCTTGTTTAGTCTTTCGTACTGTAATCAGCCAGACCAAGGGTTCATTTGGGACCAGCAATGGTCTCTGAGTGTCAGTCACATCTAGGGTGGAAGCTCAGGACATGACAAACTTGGTATCAGAGTACAGAGTTCAAGTGTCTTAGGGAGTCTATGAAGTCTTGTCAGTAGCATCTTATTTATAGTTGTGAGGGCCCACTTCTAGAAATACGGAACTATGGACATTTAAGAAAACTTTCTCTTCTTTCAAATTTCATATCATGCAATAGAGTTATCCCCTAAGACACTTATTAATATTCATGCGTTGCTCCAATTTGTTAAACTACCCCTCATACTCAAGGTGGTTAAAATAGTAAAGCTTAGATAAAGTCTTCAGAAGGTAAAGATGCTGCATAAGGGCTTTAAAGTAGACCATTGGTGTGCTTAAGTCTATCTATTCAAAAGTATGCACCCTTATTCATATACATTATTCATTTAAGACAAAGCAGGATATTCTTCCTTACTCTTTTCTCTAAATCTTTCTCTAGATGTTATCCTTGGGGGGCGGGGGAGTGTATGATTTAGGACGCTTAGGTATTATTGATGCCCGAAGGTTAGTGTGATATGTGATGTTATGAGAAAGTAGTAGTAGAAGTTCCCTGAGTTAGAAGTATACATTTAGAAGTATGGCAACCTAAAGAACAAGGATGGTTATTGAATATAGTATGTAGTTGAAGTCATGTACCCAATAAGTAGCTAGTGAGGTAGTATTCCCTTATGTGTTAACTAAGGAGTACTGAGTTTCGTGTGGATTCCATGATAGAAGGTATAACAAGAATAGTTGATTATGATGAGTTAGAGTATACTTGAACTAGGAAATGAGTTTATGAAAAGGTATAGTGAATAGGTAGATACTACTTAGGTGGTGAAAGCGAGTGTGATAATAGATTATAGTTAGACAGACTGTGAGATAAAGATTAATTTCTTGTCATAAGGTTTTAGTAGTCTAATGTATATCAATCTTCTCTAAAATTCATAATTCAATATAGTATATGAGGTTGAAGTACATTTTTGGTACTAGACCCTAAGCTTAGACTTTGGTGAGCATTTTCACAAAAAGGGAGATAAAATTATAAGTGTGATAGTGTTAGTTTTGAGATTTTCTCTAGTAGGCTTGACATAAAGTATGGGAGAAGTTAAGATATTAACTTGCAAAGAGTGTCATATACCAAGTGTGGTATGTAATCCATGATAGAAGGTATAACATGAATTATTGATTAGGATGATTAGAGTATACTTGAACTATGAAAGGAGTTTATGAATAGGTATAGTGAATAGATATATAGTACTTAAGTGGTGGAAGGGAGTGTGATAATAGACTATAGTTAGACAGACTGTGAGATAAATATCAATTTATTGTGGTTAGGTTTTAGTTGTCTAATGTATCTCAATCTTCTCAAGAATTCGTAAGTCGGTATAGTATGCGAGGTTGGCGTACATTTTTAGTACTATTCCCTAAGATTGAAGTTTGGTGAGCATTTTGAAAAAAAAAGGAAATAACATTATGAGTGTGATAGTGTTGGTTTTGAGATTTTCTCTAGTAGGCTTGACATAGCGTATGCGAGAAGTTAAGATATTAACTTGCAGGGAGTGTGATATCCCAAATGTGGTGTGCGTGACCCTTAGATGAAAATACTGAATTGTGGATCAATCATTGGGTAAGAAGAGGCTTAAGATATGTATCCGAGATAATATATAATTGTATGAGGCTCTAAGTTTATGATTTTCTACTTTCCAATGGGGAGAAGGTTGAGGTAAGAATTGGGTCGAAGGGGATTATGTATTGTTGATGTTGTGTCTTCCATTATATTATAAGTTTCTTAAGTTACATATAGGTGAACTTAGAATTTGAGTGATGGGAGGACGAGGTAAGATCATAAGAGTTAGAAGAAGCAATTGTGTGCGCTAATAAGAGTTGTGATTATAGAAGTATGCCTATAAGATAGAATGAAGTTAGGAGAAGTATCTTAAAAGGAAGATCTAGTAGTAGTTTTGTATCTTTGAGTTTAGTATAATAAGAGAGTTTAAGTATTCTTGTGTATTTTCCTATCTTGGTCATCATTCGAGAACGAATGATCACAAGGGGTATATTGTAACACCCTAAAAATATAATGACCCTCCAGGCCATTTTTGAATTAGTGCATTCATTTCATCATTTAGAGCATTCTTTTAGCGACCCCAAGTCATTTATGACTTGCTGATACTGACTTTTCGATCACTTGGTTATTCATTTGGGTTGTAGGCCCGTTTACCTTTTTGGGTCCTTTATAACTTGAAAAGTTGATGTAATACCACCTAACAATGTTGTATATGGTATTCCAATTCTTGACAAAAATAATAGTTCTTTTGTATTTTGGGGCATAAGTTTTCATACAATGGTCTAAATTAGGTTATTCATATTTTTAAATAACTCCAACACCATTACCTACAACTTTTGTAGAACATAGCTTAAAATTCGGAGGCTGTGTAGGTCAAATAAATTAATCTTTGTAAGACCTGGTAGTGTGATGAAATGGAGTTTTTATAGAAGAAAAATCATATCTTACAGTAGGATACTCCAAATTAGTTTATTCTTAAATGACATGAAAGAAGACTTCTAGAGCTACAATTCATATGTCGACATCAAATCCTAATTAGGAAGTATCTTGTTCAAACATAGCTCCGAAAAAGGATATTCCATAAAAAAATGATTCATCTCTCCAACCATAGAATATCTAGGTCCATTCGACATCACCCATGACATCAATAGTCCTCCATTTGACATCACAATCCTCTATTAAATTTTCAATTTTTTCTTTATAATTATTTTAATTATTGTTAGGTCCCTCCTTCACACCTATAAATACCCACCTTATTTCATCATTTTGTTAATCAAGCTTTCTCAAGCAACTCTTTTCTCTATACAATTCTTTACTCATTCCCAAAATATATTTTTATACTATGAGTAGTACACAAAATGCTTTGGCGAGTAGAAAAGGCTAGGATTCAAGATTCTTGATTAAGTCCTTCGATTCTGAGTAAAGCTTTAGATTCTAGGTATGTAAGGCTTCAGTGAGAGTATTTCTTCTGTCACGACCCAACCTTGTAGGCTATGATGGGTGCCTAAACTGGACACACGCGTGTACCCCTGCGAATTATAAGTAAACCCATTTCTTGTTCGATTCTTAGTGACTAACAGATAAAAAAACATACAAGACGACAAGGCTGTTGTAGTGTAATAATGTTACAACACGCCGTATAGTCACAACTGGAACAACTTATAAATGACCCACATACATATATCTACAGACCTCTAAGAATAGCAACCATATCCTATGGGACAGGGCCCATACCGTACCCCTGAATAAGAAAATATATACATCCAATACTAAGTACCAAAAACTCGGCTCCGATATAATGGAGCTTCTTTCAAAATGGCTGGGTGGAATCCTAAGCTAGCGGACTTCTAAAACCTATGTCTGTACTTGTAGGCATGAACGCAGCTCCCCAAAGAAAGGGGGTCAGTACGACATATGTACTGAGTAAGTAAAGTACAAAACATCATAAAGAAATTACAGTTACAATAGGGGTTCTGGGGACAAGTATAAAATTTAACATAATATTGTATCTACACCTTACAAAATAAGGTCAGGTATACCAGTATCACATACCGTATCCGGCCCGCTCGGGGACTTGGTGTAACAAATGCATCATTTTATCATCGTAGGTATATGCATACTATAAGCATTGTGGAATGTACAGCCCGATCCATAAATATATCAGGTTAGTGCCGAGGAGCATTCAGCCCGATCCATACATATAATACATTAGTGCCGAGGAACGTACGACCCAATCCCTATACATATAATGTGTTAGTGCCGAGGAACGTACAGACCGATCCCTATACATATAATAGGTTAGTGCCGAGGAACGTATGACCCGATCCCTATACATATAACATGTTAGTGACGAGGAATGTACAGTCCGATCCCTATATAATATAATTATGCATATACGTGCACGTAAACCTTGGTAATATATCAGACATCTCCCAAATATCATCATAAGATATGTCAACAACATCTAGGTATAGGAACTTACACATCCAATCATCATTCAGTATGCAGAAGGCTCGAGGGTCAGAGTTCAACTAAGTCAAGGCCCTTATCATTCAAAAGTGAGTACAAGTCATGAGTCACATACGAAACTTATAAATGGAACAATCTCTAGCTCATATCACACATCGTTTCACTTACATTAAGCCATTTTAGGAAAAGGAAGGGATAGGCTTCACATATAATACTTTCATCACGTAAGAGGCTTACAAGACAATAACTCAGCTCTCGCAGGAGTTCTAATATCAAGAAGTGAATAAGATTGACGATCCATACTCGAGGTTCTATGAATGGAATTATTCCCATATTAAATTCACAATCCACTTAAGACTAAGACATGCCAAAAGAAAAAAAAGATAGAATTTACGTACTCTTCACTTTCTAACGTATAGAAGGCTTGAGAAGCCCTAGTTCAGTTACTGTAAGAGTGCTTTCATTGGGTCATGAATTACGCTTGGAATTTATAAATAGATTTCTGTTACACCCCACACTTCTGAACTCGAAATGTCTCTTAATTTTCTTAGAAGTTATCATGTGACTCCGGAATCTACTACACCATCAAACAACTCTAAGGAAAGAAAAATGTTATACCCCATGAGAGGGAAGGTTGGAAATAGGGATAGGAGAGTACAAAAGGAGTTGGAGGCCAAGTAACGAGTTGTAGGACTCCATTTACCTATGTAATCTACAAATTTAGAAGTCTTGAATACCTAAGACACTTGAGTACATACCAAGATTACGTAGAAAGGATTACATGGGTTCTTAAAATAAGACAAGATTATGAACCCACATGGAGAAGGAGAGAACGACACGTGGTAGCAAGAGGAGGTGCCACATGGAAGCCTAGGAAAGTGACACGTGGCATCAGGTGACCAACCTTCTTGGAGTCAATTAGGTGACCCAGCTGCTTGGGGGTGGGCCCCACCTAGGACACATGGCATCCTAGGGGGGTGACACGTGTCACCTCCTAAGACAACATATATATGTATGTTATGTGTCTATTAACTTCAGTTCTCAGCCAAAACTTCAGACAAAGAGCAAGAAAAGAAAGAAACATAGAGAGGAAAAAAGAAGGCAGCCACGGTTTGGAGAATTCAAGGTAAGTTCCAATTTTCCTCCGTCAATTAATTATCTATAGTGTTACTCAACAATGTGGAGATGTATATATGTATTTTATGATGCCTACGGAACTATGTATTCATCCCTACACTTGGAAAAGATAGGAGAAAGTTGAAGAGAAAAACGCTAGGGGAAAGAAATGAGGGCTACAGGTTTGGGGCTGCCAAGGTAAGCCTCCGACTTTCGTTTTGTGAATTAATTATTTAAGGTGTACCACGGTTATATAATGGTGTTTTATGAAATAAAATTCCATTTCGGTGCAGCAAGGAAGTGATATAAACAATCCTCATAATTTCAGCACGTTTAGAGAAGTTTCGAGTAGCAATTTGGCAGTTTTAGCGAATTTCGGGTAAGGTAAGGTTTCTTCTTTCAATTTGAACTTTATGGTGTTGTTATGAAGTGTATTACACGTCCTATAGGTTGATGTAAGTATAAAATTTGCATAGAAAGGCTTGACGTTGAAGACAATCTAAATTGGAGTCGCTATAGTTAAATTGTAGTCAAAGCAAGGTTTTGTGCTTGTGGTGTGCTGCTGCAGGTGTGTGGTGGTGTATTTCAGGTCCTAAAGGTATTATAAAATAGGTGTGGGAGATTTTCTTTTCAGCCACATGACCCCTCATTTTGTATAATTAAAGGTTTTGTGAAATAAAGACTAGAAACCCTATTTTGGTGTCGTAATTTTCAGCAAGTTGTTTGGAGCTTATGTTGTGTAATGTTTCCATGTTTTATGTGTATATGAGCTGCATGTTGTTTTTGTTGGATTTCTGTAGTAATTAGGGATGTAATTAGAAATTCAGATAGGGCATGTTATAGAGGAGGTGCTGCCCGATTTTTGTTAACTCCTTAACTAGCTAAAGAACTAGTCGAGAGGACGAGCGAGGAAATGAGTTCTATGAATACTCATGTGCAACTTAAGATGCTGAAAATTCAGGGATTGTTGATAGCTGTATTGCTTCTGTGTTGAATAGGTTCAAAGGACGACGAGGCGAACATGACAAAGAGTAACTCGTAAGAGGTATGTAAAGCCTGTCTCTCTTTTCCTTTGGGCATGTCTTAGATTTAAGTGAAAAATGATATGTGTATGAAGCCTGGGGTAATTCTATTCACGAGCTCTGAACATTATTCATGATTCATAATTCGTGTTCACTTCTGAATGTTAAGTCTCTTAAAATAGTTAAGCTCTCATTTCTCAAGTGTTCTATATGTTGAAAAGTAGTGTATGTAAAGCTTATTCCTTCTCTTGACATGTATTAGTCTTAAATATGATGTCGATATGAAATGTGGGGGTAATTCCATTCATAAAACCCCGAATATGTTTCATCAATCTTATTCCTTTCTCGATATTAGAACTCCTGTGATAATTGAGTTATGGACTTGTAAGTCTTCTACATAATGAAAAGTAGTACACGTGAAGCCTATTCCTTCCTTATCTTGAAACAGTTAAGGTAAGTGAAGCGATATATGGTATGCTCTAGAGGTGATTCCATTATAGGTTTCGGGTATAACTCAGGACTTGTACTCACTTCTTAAGGTTAGGCTTCTTAAAGTGGTTAAACTCCTGTTCCTCGAGCCTTCCATATGCTGAATAATGATTGGAGGCATAAGATCCTATACCTATAGACTCTTTGACACATCTTATGATGATATTCGGGAGATGTTTGTTATGCTACTAAGGTTTACGTGCACGTATATGCATTATTATGTTATATATATGGATCAGGCCAAACGTTCCTCGACACTAACATGTTATATGTATAGGGATCGGGCCGTACATTCCTTGACACTAACATGTTATATATAGGGATCGGGCCATACGTTCGTTGGCACTAACATATTATATGTATAAGGATTGGGTCGTACGTTCCTCGGCACTAACTTGTTATATATGTTAATCGGGCTGAACACTCCTCGGCACTAACTTGATATATATCGATCGGGCTGTATATTCCACAGCGCTAACAATATGCATATGCCTATCATGATAGATAGTGTATTTGTAACAAACAGTCCTCGAGCGGCCCGGATACGATATGTGATAATGGTATACAGGACTTTATTTTGTGAGGTGCAGGTACAGTACCCTACTAAATGCTATACTTGATTTCCTGCATCCCTGTTTCAGTTGTTATCTCAGTTATGTTATGCTTATATACTCAGTACATATGTCGTACTGACCCCTCTTTCTTCAGGCGGCTGTGCTTCATGCCCACAAGTATAGACGCAGATGTTGGGAGTCTGCCAGCTTAAGATTCCACTCAGCTAGTTGGGAAGAAGCTTCATTGATTCGGAGACGAGTGTAGTACCAAACCTCCTATGTATATATTTGTTTATTCAGGGGTACGGAGGGGGCCATATCCCGCCATATGTTATTATTAATATTCTTAGAGGTCTGTAGACATTTGTGGGGGTCATACGTGTACGTTCTTTTCAATTATGTCTACATGATGTATTGGAAATATTAAGATACTATGAAAGCCTTATCGGCTTGCACATCCTTTAATGATAAGATACAAATAAAAGAGGCTACAGTTATGAAAATGCTATGACCCACTGGGGTTCTTATGTACAGTTTTTATATTGGTCGTTACATCTGATAGATATGTATACAGGGAGGTCCAGGTCGGAACCCAGTCGCGGCCTACGGGGTTGGGTCCTGACAGAAGTAGTATCAGAGTAGTTCTTCCTTGGATTGTCTGGAGACCGTGTCTAGTAGAGTCTTCATTATCGATGTGTTGTGCGCCACATCTATAAATAGGAGGCTACAGGACATTTAGGATGTTACTTTCCTTTTACATCTGAGATCGTGCAATAGATCCGAGTCATAGAAAAAATCCCTCATACTAACCTTGGACTTTAGCAGGAAGACAACATCAACAGGAGGAGGTAAGTGATAGCATGGGAAGTTACAAAGCATGTAGGTAAGTAAAGGCATGAAAGAGATCTGTTGGGTAAGGTATTAATGTGTGATTGGAGAGTAAAGTTAAAAAACTGAAGGGAGAAGTAGATAGGGAAGTGCAACAGATGCGGTTCAAAGTTGGACATACGGGGTAAGTCCATTATTTATACATTATTACAGTGGATATTGAAAACCCTGTGTGGCTGTGAAATGAGATAAATATAGATATATGTTGTCCCTGTGAGGCATTGTTTGTATTTTCTGCGTGCAGGTTGTGGGATAGTAAGGGGTATAGAGAAAACTCTGCCAAAAGTTTCTCAAAACAAGGAAAGGGAATGAAACATAGATTCCTAATATGTCTTAAAGTTGATATTGAGTACCCCTATTATGTTTAACTAAAGCTGTAGGAGGTACTCTCCATGTCATCGATAAGGGGCACCCTTTTTACTTGGGGAATTTTATTTTGAGAAACAAAAGCCTATCTGGGTAGTAAATTTCAGACCATGGTATCTCCAGCCGTATTTGTGACATAGGAAACAAAAAAGGGGGGGGGGGGGGCTCAGGTTGAAGGGTAAGACATCCAGCAATTGAGTTTCACTTTTCTTGAAAAGTGCCAAGCCCCAACTCTTAGTTGTAAATTAGATAAGTTATTCATGACTCGAGGATAAACTCAGAGGGAGACCATGTGGGTCAAGTGTTAAGAAGTACTGTGATGGTTTAAGGGATTCTAGTTTTTTTAACAGTGGTTGGAAAGTGCTCTAGGATAACAGTTTATTAGTTCTCCACCAACTAATTGGAGAGAGAAATTCTCATAGAAGCACCCCAGAGAGATGTCATGAACTGAATATGAGTACGAACTAAAGGGGGGAAGTCAAGGAGAAAATTGCAAAGGTAAGGTGAAGGCAATTGATATGGCAACATATTTGAGATGGACGTTTAAGTTTCAATAAGAACCCGGACTGAATCAAATTAGGAAGGTCTGGAAGACACCAATAATTGGATAGAAGTCAGAATGGTAAGTAAGGCAGTGTTAAAAAGTTTTAAAAAGACCTCGAATGACATAACGCTAAAAGGTAGGTGTGTATGAAAAGAAAAAGGGTATAACAATAAAGGGATATCGAATAACTCAAGCGACACTACGAAGGATAATGACATCAGGCTAGACCAAAAGCCAAAATATTGGCTATAGAGTCTGTCTCAAAAGATGTCGCGATAGATAAATAACCAAGGAAAAGGAATAAAAAGCCTCCTATGATAGAAGATGAAAAGAACGAAAGGTGAATAAAGGAAAAGAAAGAAGTGCAACAAGGTAGGATGAGCAAGTCTCAATGTGAAGAAGGTAAGTACAGCAGAATAAATTAGGAGATGAAAGGATTATGTCCACCTTATCCAAGTTCTTTCAGAATGGTTAGATAATCTATGATTGTATATGTTAAGTATAGGTCCAAGTAAGGAAGTACGTGGTAAATGAAGTTAGGATATTGTGGATATATGACAGAAAAGTGCAAAGATGGGTTGAGTCAACTATCGAGATGGAATTAGTACTACGAGTAAAGTAAGACATGGCCATGATTGGACCAAGGGTCTATCCTGATATCGATTATAGGATAAGGGAGAAAAAGGCAAGGTAAAACATGAGAACTAGCGAGACAACGCTAAGATATTCCTAGTACCCTCTCATATTTTTGTAAAGGTAAAGAATGACATAAGGTAACGTGTCTAGAAGATTACAAGCGAGAGTACGCAAAATTATGAAATGGTTTAAGTAAGATGGGTAGGGAAGGACGTGTAAATCCCCCTATTGGTTCCAAGGATAAAAGGCCCCAATATGGTTGAGCAAGCTATTAATGAGAAGCCTAGAGTCGGCAGAAATTCTATACAGATAATTGACGTGGCCATCTAAAGTTCAAGTTGATGATTGGGTGTTTTTAAAGGCGACACCCAAGATGGGGGTAGTAGAATTTGGCAAGAAAGGGAAACCTCGCCCAAGATACACAGGTCTTTATCAGACCATGTTTAGAATAGGCAAATTGCCTATGAGTTGGCCCTACTATCTGGTTTAAAAACAATACATCCAATTTTCCACCCGTCAATTATTTGTAACTGTATAAGTGAACCCTTTCAGAATATTCTCCGTGGATTAAGTCAACATAATAAAAGAGTTACCCTACGAAGAGAAACCTATCACTATCTTGGATCGATGGGTTAGAAGATTGTGGACTAAAGACATGTCTTCTGTCAAGATATTATGTCAAAATCAAAACCAAAAAAGGGATGACCTGGGAAATTGAAGAGGAAAGGAAACACAAGTATTCGTACCTAGTCCCGATGTCTACAGGTAATCCCAACTCCTGAAACTCATATATTAAGTATTTGGATGGAAGTATGTGTTATGGAAATAGAAAAGAACCTCCCTACAATCTGTATAAAGTTCTAAGGGAAGTTTTGTTTAACATTCAGGGATGAATGTTCTAAAAGGGGGAAGGATGTTACACCCCACACTTCTGAAATTGGAATATCTCTTAAGTTTTTTAGAAGTTATCATGTGATTTGAGAATCTACTACACCATCAAACAACTCTAAGGAAAGAAGAATGTGATACCCCATGAGAGGGAAGGTTGGAAATTGGGCTAGAAGAGTCCGGAAGGAGTTAAAGGCCAAGTAACGAGTCGTAGGACTCGATTTACCTACGTAAGCTACTAATTTAGAAGTATTTCATACCTAAGACACTTGAGTACATACCAACCTTACGTAGAAAGGATTACATGGGTTCTTAAAATAAAATGAGATTACGAACCCACGCAGAGAAGGAGAGAGAACGACACGTGGCAGCAAAAGGAGGCGCCATATGGCAGCCTAGGAAAGTGAAACATGGAATCAGGTGACCCACCTTCTTGGGGTCAAGTAGGTGACCCAGCTACTTGGGGGTGGGCCCCACCAAGGACACGTGGCAGCCTAGGAGCCATGACATGGATACGTGGCCCAATAGGGGCTGGACACATGGCAGCCAATGGGGATGACACATGTTACCTCCTAATTCAACATATATATGTATTTTATGTGACTATTAACTTCAGTTATCAGCCAAAACTTCAGCCAAAGAGCAAGAAAAGAAAGAAACGCAGAGAGGAAAAAAGAAGGCAGCCACAGTTTGGAGAATTCAAGGTAAGTTCTAATTTTCCTCCGTGAATTAATTATCTATGGTATTCCTCAACAATGTGGATATGTATATATGTATTTTATGATGCCTACGGAACCATGTCTGCAGCCCTACACTTGGAAAAGATAGGAAAAAGTTGAAGAGAAAAACGCTAGGGGCAAGAAAGGAGGGCTACGGGTTTAGGGATGTCAAGGTAAGCCTCTGACTTTCATTCCATGAATTAATTATTTATGGTGTCCCACGGTTATATAATGGTGTTTTATGACATAAAATTCCATTTTGGGGCAGCAAGGAAGTGATACAAACAGTCTGCGCAATTTCAGCACGTTTAGAGAAGTTTCGAGTCGCAATTTGACAGTTTTGGCGAATTTCGGGTAAGGTAAGGTTTCTTCTTTCAATTTGGACTTTATGGTGTTGTTACAAAGTGTACTACACGTCCTATAAGTGTCTGTAAGTATAAAATTTGCCTAGAAATGCTGGACGTTGAAGACAATCTAAATTGGAGTCGCTATAGTTAAATTGTAGTCGAAGCAACGTGTTGTGCTTGTGGTGTGCTGCTGCAGGTGTGTGGTGGTGTGTTTCAGGGAATAAAATTATTCTAAAAGAGGTGTGGGAGATTATGTTTTAAGCCACATGACCCCTCTTTTTGTATAATTAAAGGTTTTGTGAAATATAGACTAGAAACCCTATTTTGGTGTCGTAATTTTCAGCATGTTGTTTGGAGCTTATGTTGTGTAATGTTGCCATGTTTTATGTGTATATGAGATGCATGTTGTTTTTGTTGTATGGCTGTAGTAATTAGGGATGTAATTGGAAATTCGGATAGGGCATGTTATACAGGAGGTGTTGCCCAATTTTTGTTAACTCCTTAACTAGCTAAAGAACTAGTTGAGAAGACGAGTAAGGAAATGAGTTCTATGAATACTCGTGTGCAACTTAAGATGGTGAAAATTCAGGGATTGTTGATATATGTATTGCTTCCACGTTGAATAGGTTCAAAGGACGACGAGGCAAACATGACTAAGAGTAACTCGTTAGAGGTATGTAAAGCCTGTCTCTCTTTTCCTTTGGGCATGTCTTAGATTTAAGTGAAAAATGATATGTGTATGAAGCCTGGGGTAATTCTATTCACGAGCTTTGAACATTATTCATGATTCATAATTCGTGTTCACTTCTGAATGTTAAGTCTCTTAAAATAGTTAAGCTCCCATTTCTCAAATGTTCTATATGCTGAAAAGTAGTGTATGTAAAGCTTATTCCTTTTCTTGGCATGTCTTAGTCTTAAATATGATGTCGATATTAAATGTGGGGGTAATTGCATTCATAGAACCCCGAATATGGTTCGTCAATCTTATTCCTTTCTCGATATTAGAACTTCTGCGATAATTGAGTTATGGACTAATAAGTCTTCTACATAACGAAAAGTAGTACACGTGAAGCCTATTCCTTCCTTCTCTTGAAACAGTTAAGGTAAGTGAAGCAATATATGATATATGCTAGAGGTGATTACATTATAGGTTTCAGGTATAACTCAGGACTTGTACTTACTTCTTGAGGTTAGGCTTCTTAAAGTGGTTAAACTCCTATTTCTCGAGCTTCCATATGCTGAATAATGATTGGAGGCATAATATCCTATACCTAGAGACTCTTTGGCACATCTTATGATGATATTCGAGAAATGTTTTTTATGCTACCAAAGTTTACGTGCACGTATATGCATTATTATGTTATATATATAGATCGGGCCAAACGTTCCTCGAGACAAACATGTTATATTTATAGGGATCGGGATGTACGTTTCGCGGCACTAACATGTTATATATAGGGATTGGGCCGTACGTTCCTTGGAACTAACATATTATATGTCTAGGGATCGGGTCGTATGTTCCTCAGCACTAACCTGTTATATATATGGATCGGGCCGAACGCTTCTCGGCACTAACCTGATATATATAGATCGGGCTGTACATTCCACAGCGCTAACAATATGCATATGCCTATCATGATAGATGATGTATTTGTAAGAAACAGTCCCCGAGCGAGTCGAATACGGTATGTGATAATGGTATACATGACTTTATTTTGTGAGGTGCAGGTACAGTACCCTACTAAATGCTATACTTGATTTCCTGCATCCCTATTTCAGTTGTTATCTTAGTTATGTTATGCTTATATACTCAGTACATATGTCGTACTGACCCCCTTTTCTTCGGGGGGTTGCGCTTCATGCCCACAGGTACAGACGCAGGTGTTGTGAGTCCGCCAGCTTAAGATTCCACCCAGTCAGTTTGGAATAAGCTCCATTGATTCAGAGATGAGTGTAGTACCAAACCTCTTATGTATATATTTATTTATTCATGGGTACGGAGGGGGCTCTGTCCTGCCATATGTTACTATTAATGTTCTTAGAGGTCTGTAGACATTTTTGGGGGTTATACGTGTAAGTTCTGTTCAATTATGTCTACATGATGTATTGGAAATATTAAGATACTATGGAAGCCTTATCGGCTTGCATATCCTTTCATGATAAGATACAAATGAAAGAGGCTACAGGTATGAAAATGTTATGACCTACTGGGGTTCTTATGTACAGTTTTTATATTAATCGTTACATCTGATAGATACGTATATAAGGGGGTCCAGGTCGGAACCCAGTCACAGCCCATGGGGTTGGGTCGTGAAAATTTACCCTCAAGCTCATATCATTCACTAATTAACTTGAAGACACGCCAAAAGAAGGGAAAGAGAAGCTTTACATACTTATGCCAAAAACATGTCGAAAGAAGGAAACGTTAGCTTTACATACCTCTTATGGATTCTTCTTAACCGTGCTTGTCTCATCATCCTCTGAACCTATTTAACATGAAAGTAATACTGATATTAATAACTTTTGACTCTCCAGCCCCTTAATCCAAAATCAAGCATCCATAGGAATTATTTCCTTATTTACTCTTCTTGACTAGTCTATTCGTTAGTTACGGAGTTAACGGAAATCAGGCAGCACCTCTCCTATAACTTGCCCTATCCAAACTTCCATTTACACTCCCCATTACTACATCCAACCAACAATAACAAATAGCAGATCATATACAATTAAAATATGGCAACATTACACAATACAACCTCCAAACAACATGCTTAAAACTATGATACCAAAATAGGGTTTTTAATCTTTATTTCGTAAAACCTTTAATTATACGAAGCGGGGGGTAATTTGGATGAAACCAGTAGTACCCATGCCCTATTTAGACCATGATTCCACCCTTCAACACACAACCACACACTTGCAGCCGCACACCACAAGCACAACACCTTGCTTCAACTACAATTTAACTATAGCGACTCCAATTTAGTTTGTTTCAAACGTCAAGCATCCCTATGGATTTTTTTATAGTTCAAGCCACATAAAATTCGTGTAATAAACTCAATAACCTCATAATAAAGCCCAAATTGAAAGGAGAAACCTTACCTTACCCAAAATTGGCCAAAACTTGCCAAATTGCGCCTCAGAACTTCTCTAAACGCGCTGAATCTGAGCGGGCTGCTTGTAGCTCTTCCTTGCTGCCCCAAAATGGTATTTTATGTTATAAACTACCGCTATATCACCGTATGATACCTTAAATCATTAATTCATGGAACGAAATCGGGAATATTTCTCTCTTGGTCGTCGTCCCTTTCTCTCTAGGTTTAGGGTTTCTTTTCTTTGTTGCTGCTTAAGTTTTTTGGATAAGGAATGACTTTAAGAGTCATATAACATGTATATATATTGTCTGCCTTTGAGGTGACACGTGTACAACCTTTATTGGCCCACCGTATCTATGTAGCCTATTAGGGGCTGCCACGTGGTAGGGGGTCCTCCCCCCTAAATAGGAAGGTGGGTCAGCTGCTTGCTTCCACTACTGCCATGTGTCACTCCTTTCTTGCTTCCATGTGTTATTTTCTACTCCTCCTCGTGGGTTCATAATCTTATCTTATTTTAAAAAACTATGTAATCCGTGCTACGTAAGCTTGGTATATACTCAAGTAGCTTAAGTATGCAAAACTTCTAAGTTAGTAGCTTACGTAGATAAGTCGAGTCCTATGACTCACTACTTGGCCTCCAACTTCTTTCGACTTTTCTCGACCCTATTTCCAACCTTCCCCTACTATGGGGTATCACGTTCTCTCTTTCTTAAAGTTGTTTGATAGTGTCATAGCTTATGCGGCTCACATGATAACTTCTAAGAAATTTAAGGGACATTCCAAGCTCAAGAGTATGGGTTGTAACATCCTTCCCCGCTTCATAACATTCATCATCGAATGTTAAATAACACTTCCCTTAAGACTTTATACACATTGTAAGGAGATTCCTTTCTATTACGATAACACACATTTTCATCCAAGTAATTAATATATGAGTTTCAGGAGTTGGGATTACCTGTAGACATCAGAAACAGGTACGGATACTTGTGTTTCATATCCTCTTCCATTTTCCAGGTCATTTCTTCCCGATTCCTATTTCTCCATAACACCTTGACAGAAGCTACGTCCTTAGTCCGTAATCTTCTAATCTGTCGATCCAGGATGGCAATCCGTTGCTCTTCATAGGATAACTCCTTTGTGACCTATTCATCATTTGTAGGGTATACTCCGAATAGATCACTAGTACCCTTACAAAGCCTTGATACATGCAAGACTGGGTGTACTACTTTCAATCTGCTGGTAGATCCAGCTCGTAGGCAACCTTGCTTATTTGGCGGAGGATCTGATAAGGACCAATGTACCTCAGACTCAACCACTTGAAACTCTAAAGGTTGATGTCGATCACCTACCTATGGCTTCTACCGACTTTGGGCGGCTGATAACCCTGCCTGAATAAGCTTTACCTTTTATACCACTTATTGAACCCTGTCTGGGCCTATTAGTCGTGTTTTAGCAACCTCAAACCCGCTAATTGGCAACCTACACTTTCTGTTATATGAGGTATCATATGGAGCCATCTAGATATGAGGGTGATAACTAACATTAGAGATAATCTTGACAGGTAGTAGGCAATTGCCTTAACTGCCTTTGAAGTCAACCGTATAGGCCCACAATATACCTTCTAGCCCTCAACCAGTAAGCTCAGTCAGTCCATTAACCTGAGAGTAAAATATTGTACGAAGACCTATCTGTCTTTCTAATCTCTCCGTGGGCAAATTTTCAATAGTTGACTGTAACTTGGGCTTCTTCGTCTGAGACAATAGCTATGGGAACTCTATAGAGTCTTATTACCTTCTTAACTTATGACTTTAGACATTTTTAATTAAATAGGTAGGCCTGAGTAATGTATGGGGGATGATGTTGTTAACCTATTGACAACAACCCCACATAGAATCATACGTCCATGGAGTACAAAGTGAGCCTTGTAACCAAGGTTGTATTGTGGAATGTTCGACCTGGTGTATTACTTCTTACCTTCCTTAGATGACACCAACTGGTACCCTTACTTTTTAATTTTGCTTATTGCCCCTCAGAGTTGGCTACTGAGTGGTGCTGAAGTTCCTTCACATAATGATCTTTATCGCTGCTCCGTACTTTGTCCATCCTTAAATGGTATAGCTCTGAACGACTTTGGCATCTACCTGCACCATCTATTAGTAAACCAACTAACCCTGTCCGTTTTTCTTATGCCCTTTTTCAACTCCCTTGACCCAATTTGTAACATTCTAGGTACATGATCTTATGTCGTTGCTTCATCGTTAGCTCAGACTCTTCCATGGTCCTTTCACTCCGACTTGGCTCGGATTTCCTTGTCACACATTACATTGCAATCTTTGCAATAATGTGCGAAGGCACTCAACTTAGCCCAAAATTTACCTTAGCGTCGTCTCACTAGGCTTCAGGTTTTGCTTTGCCCTTTCTTTTTTTATTATCTTGCAACCGGTATTGGGGTAGATATTTAATTCAACCATGGCCATATCTCTTTGGTCCCATGGTTTATCTACTCTTTGTATTTCTCTGTAACATCCCCAAAATCTCATAACCCCTTTTTGTCACACACTCCTTTTCTTGGTCTTGTGCTGTATATGTATGTTCACAAGTTGCACAACTATTCTTGTATAACTGGTATGAGGTCGTCCATACTCGTGGTTTAGTCAAATATTATCATTACAGTGGACATGACCTTTCAAGACACACTACAACCCTATTTCTCATTCTCTTTTCACTTTTAGGAAAATTTTGGCAGAGTTTCCTCTATATTTCTTACTATCCCAAAAACCTGCACGTATAAAATACCAACAGTACCTCATAGGGACGACATGCATATATATATGTACCATATCATATTACAGCCACACAGGGCTCCCAATATCAATGCATATATATTCCGAAAGAAAATTGATAATATACCTGTAACCATATTTAGTGATGCCTCCTGATCCTGTCTGCTAGCTAAAGCGTAGATGCGAATTCGAAGGACCGCTAGAACTAAAAGTTCCACCATGGACTCTACCATGGCCTTCTGGTGTCTAAATACCGTGTCCCATAGGGTGTACAACCACCGAAAAAGAAGAACTAGCAACTGAAATAAGAACCTTTCACAAAATAGCATTCCCTATCTAACCCCCTACCCGTGAACTGTGAGGTTGCACTCTGGGCTTGATGGAAAGGATACCTACTATACTATTGAGGCTGCTCGCTGTGAAACTCCCTCGAATAACAACCCGACCTAGCTCTCTTATGCTGGCCACTATCATAATCTCTATCGGGCTATCGCCCTTCTTGCCGATCCTCCACCCTTTGTGCAAATGCCTGTACCCAAGAAATATCCATGTCTAGTTGAGAAGCCATGGTCATACAACTATCAATCAAGTGACGATCTAGCCCCATCACATAGCGATGCACCCTATCAACCATATCAGCTGCAATAGTGGGTGCATGTCTTACCAACGAGTCAAACTCAAGGCTATAATCTCTAATGCTCCTTCCATTTTGCCTCAACTATAAGAATTTATCAACTCTAGCTCGCTTTATTTCCGGAGGTAGAAAGTTGCTAAGAAAGGATTCTATAAACTAATCCTAGACTGCTAAAGGAGCACCCTCACCCTTTGATAATTCCCAGGACTCATACCAATTAATGGCTATGTCACACAACTGATATGAAGCCAATTCAAAAGACTTAGTCTCAGAAGCCCTAAGTATTGTCAACGTACACTGAATCTATCGAACGAACTCTTATGGGTCCTCCATGGGTCTCGACCCATAAACCTCTGGAGGGTTACAAGTCAGGAAGTCACGAACCCTCAAGATGTTATGTCTATCTACATCATTTGCTCCTAGCCCATACCTTCGAGCTTGCCTTTCCATTATCCTAGTCAGCAACTGAACCATATCTCTCATGGGTCCATCTTTTGACCTTGGCTATGAGGCTAGAGGCTCAGGTACTGGGGTCTCGGGACCTATAGCTGATGCTGCTCTAAACTCCTCTAGAGGAGGTGGCGTAGTAGAGCTTACCAACCGAAGCACAATCCCTGGCATAGACTAGGCACGAGCCCTAGTAAGTCTCGGGGTCTGACTAGTTTACATTGCTACTGACTTGCCCTTCTGGGTAGTTGTTGCTTTCCTCAGAGGCATCACTATAAGCATGAGGATATGTTATCAAGAGATCATCCTAATAACATAGATTTACTGCACGATGTAAGGCAAGAAAAAAAGACAACATCCTAAATGTCTCATAGCCTCCTGTTTATAGATGTGGTGCACAACACACCGATTAAGAAGACTCTACTAGACACGATCTGTAGACACTCCAAAGATGAACTGCTCTGATACTACTTTTGTCACGACCCAACCCCGTAGGCCATGACGGGTGCCCGAACTGGACACACGCGTGTACCACTGCCAATTATAAGTAAACCTATTTCCTGTTCAACTCTTAATGTACCAATAGATAAGAAAACATATAAGCCGGCAAGACTGCCTTAGTGTAATAATGTTACAACACGTCGTATAGTCACAACTGGAACAACTTACAAACGACCCACATACATATATCTACAAACCTATAAGAATAGCAACCATATCCTATGGCGGGACAGGTCCCCTGCCGTACCCCTGAATAAGCAAATATATACATCAAATACTAAGTACCAAAAACTCGGCTTTAGTAAAATAGAGCTTCTTCCAAACTGGCTGGGAAGAATCCTAAGCTGGCGGACTCCCAAAACCTGTGTCTGTACCTGCAGGCATGAACGCAGCCCCCCAAAGAAAAGGGGGTCAGTAAGACATATGTACCGAGTATGTAAAGTACAAAACATTATAAGGAAATTATAGTTACCATAGGTGTGTAGGGGATAAGTATAAAATTTAACAGAGTATTGTATATGCACCCTACAAAATAAGGTCAGATATACGAGTATCACATACTGTATCTGGCCAGCTAGGGGACAGTGTAACAAATGCATCATTTTATCATCGTAGGTATATACATACTATTAACACTGTGCAACGTACAACCCAATCCATATATATATATCAGGTTAGTGCCGAGGAGCGTTCGGCCTGATCTATACATATAATACGTTAGTGCCGAGAAACATACGACCCGATCCCTATACATATAATACATTAGTGTCGAGGAACGTACGGCTCGATCCCTATACATATAACACGTTAGTATCGAGGAACATACGACCCCATCCCTATATAATATAATAATGCATATATATGCACGTAAACCTTGGTAATATATCAGACATCACCCGAATATCATCATAAGATATATCAAGAGCCTCTATGTACAGGAGCTTACACATCCAATAATCATTCAGTATGAAAAAGGCTCGAGGGTCATAGTTCAACTATGTCAAGGCCCTTATCATTCAAAAGTGAGTACAAGTCATGACTCACACATGGAACTTATAAATAGAACTATCTCTAGCTCATATCACACATCGTTTCACTTACATTAAGACATTTTAGGAAAAGGAAGGGATAGGCTTTACGTATAATACTTTCATCACGTAAGAGGCTTACAAGACAATAACTCAGCTCTCGCAGGATTCTAATATCAGGAAGTGAATAAGATTGACGAACCATACTCGGGGTTCTATAAATAGAATTATTTCCACATTACATACAAAATCCACTTAAGACTAAGATATGTCAAAACAAAAGAAATATAGACTTTACGTACTCCTCACTTCCTAACGAATAGAAGGCTTGAGAAGCCCTAGTTCAGTTACTGTAAGAGTGCTTTCATTAAGAAGTAAATAAAGGTCATGAATTACGCTTGGCATTTATGAGTAGATTTACCCTCAAGTTCATATCATTCACTACTTAACTTGAATATATGCTAAAGGAAGGGAAACATAAGCTTTACATGCTTATGCCAAAAATATGCCGAAAGAAGGAAACATTAGCTTTACATACCTGTTATGGATTCTTCTTAACCGTTCTTGTCTCATCGTCCTCTAAACCTATTTAACATGAAAGTAATACTGATATTAATTAACTTTCAACTCTCCATCCCCTTAATCCAAAATCAATCATCCATAGGAATCATTTCCTTATTTACTCTTCTTGACTTGTCTGTTCGTTAGTTACGGAGTTAACGGAAATCGGGCAGCACGTCTCCTATAACTTTCCCTATACGAACTTCAAATTACACTCCCCATTACTACAGACAACCAAAAACAACAAACAACAGCTCATATACAATTAAAACATGGCAACATTACACAATACAACCTCCAAATAACTCTCTTAAACTACGATACCAAAATAGGGTTTTTAATCTTTATTTTGTAAAACCTTTAATTATACAAAGTGGGGGGTCGTGTGGCTGCAACCAGAAGAACCCATGACCCATTTATACCATATTACATCCCTTTAACACACAACCACACAACTACAGCCGCACACCACAAGCACAACACCTGTCTTCGACTACAATATAACTATAGCGACTCCAATTTAGTTTGTTTCGAACATCAAGCATCTCTATGGATTTTCTTACACTTCCATCCACATAAAAGGAGTGTAATACACTCCATAAACACATCATAAAGTCCAAATTAAAAGGAGAAACCTTACCTTACCCGAAATTGGCCAAAACTTGCCAAATTGCGCCTTGGAACTTCTCTAAACACGCTGAAACTGAGCGGGCTGCTTGTAGCTCTTCCTTGCTGCCCCAAAATGGAATTTTACATTATCAACAACCGTTATATCACCATATTACACCTTAAATAATTAATTCACAGAAAAAAATCAAGAACCTTACCTTTTTCTCTCTTAGCCGCCGTCCCTTTCTCTCTAGGTTTAGGGTTTCTTTTCTTTGTTGCTGCTAAAGTTTTTCGGATAAGGAATGAAATTAAGAGTCACATAACATGTATATATATGGGCTTACTTGGATGGGACATGTGTCATCCCCTTAGGGTGATACGTGTTCAGCCCTTATTGGGCTACCGTATCTATGTAGCCTATTAGGGACTGCCACATGGTAGTGGAGTCCCCCCTAAGCAGGCAGGTGGGTCAGCTGCTGCCACGTGTCACTCCTTCCTTGCTTCCATGTGTTATTTTCTCCTCCTCCTCGTGAGTTCATAATCTCATCTAATTTTAAAAACCTATGTAATCTATACTACGTAAGTTTGGTATATACTCAAGTAGCTTAAGTATGAAAAACTTCTAAGTTAGTAACTTACGTAGATAAGTCGAGTCCTACGAGTCACTACTTGGACTCCAACTCCTTCCGACTTCTCTTGACCCTATTTCCAACCTTTCCCTACTATGGGGTATCACGTTCTCTCTTCCTTAGAGTTGTTTGATAGTGTCGTAGGTTATGCGGCTCACATGATAACTTCTAAGAAACTTAAGGGACATTCCGAGCTCAAGAGTGTGGGGTGTAACACCTTCCACTCTCATGCCTAAAATATTTTTATTATATGATAAATTATGTTTATTTTTTTAAGCTTTACTCTAAGTTATATGGGTGTTCATCCATGAGTTCTTCCACCTATGGAGTCCAAAACTCTTTCAACTAAATCTCTTGATTTCGAAAAAGATTTTCTTATGGGTAATTCATATTTCTACTTAATAGCATGAATCATGGTTAAAATAATGATTATTTTTCTATTTTGATGCAAAATGATTTCATATATATGAAATGATGGTTTTCAAGTATTTTCTCTATTTATCTCTTTAAAGGTTCTTGAAATTAATGATGGATTATTTAAAGCATGATTTTTAATTAATGGATTTCAAAGTCTTTATGTATAATTTCATTTACATTCATGTTTGAAAGTTGTAAGTGAGTTAAATCCACCTAGTTTTACTATATTTTCAATGAAGTTTGACTTGAAAGCTTTGACTCCAAATAAATGTTTATGAAAGCAATGTCTATGATCAAAAGGGAGTCATATAAAATAAAAGAATGATGAAATGCTATGAATGATGAATTCTTTATGCTATAAGGACAATTCTTGAATATTTGAATCACTAAAGGTTTTAATGAGCTATTCCACCGAATGTGATATTTTGAATTCTCAAGCGATATGTTGTGACTATTGTGAAGTATTAAAATATTCTGTGGGATTGACTTAGAAACAAATAGGGCATTGAGATAGGATTCATTAAGGGAATCCTAGTATCAATCACTCATCTCATTAGCTATGTGCCAACATAGGATCCCTTGTAGGCTTAGGCTAATGGATCCACGAAATCCTTTAATGTTAAAGTTAAAGAATGAATGTAAAGTTTACAGATTTTTACCCTAGGCAAGTAGACTCCCCGGCCAATGTAGGGGTTATGTTGGATTCCATGTAATAACTCACATGGTCTTATTGTTAGTTATAGTGAACTTCCCATAAATGAACATTTCAAATGCTATTTACATAATTACTCATGCATGTATGTATCCACATATATATGATTTAAATTATATCTACTTGATTACTCATGCATGCACTCATTTATGTACTTTACCTTATAAATGTCCTAAATGTTTTACTTTGTAAAGCATATCTACATACTTAGTACATTCAAAGTACTAACTCATACTCTTTTGCCTACATGATATCACCATGTAGGGACTGGTGCTCCTCCCCGTTCTCTTCCACGTGGCTAGTTAAGATTTCGTTTGAATGCTACTTTTGGTGAGTTCCCATGATTGAGGGTTAGCTGGAGACTTATCTTAGCCCCGTTAAATCTAAAAGTTAGAGGTATTGTTGTACATATGTAAGTTGAAGATTCTCTATTGTGATTTTTGCTTGTTTATTTATGGTCATTACCTATGAAAGGTTAAAAGAATGCTAAGAGGCTTGTTTGAGGTACGTTTAGGTTCCTTATTCTCCATGTCACATCTAGGACCTAGGCTTAGGTCATGACAAACTTGGTATCAGAGCTTGAAGTTTTGAATGGTCCTAGGAGTGTAACATATCGTGTTAAATAAGATCTTGTTCATTATTATGAAGCACGCCATAATATGAATAGGAGACTATGGGACATCTAAAAAAGTTTTCACTTTTTTCAAATTTATTCCGTGCCTTAGAGTGTCCTAACCTTTCATCTAACTAACGACCTATTTCATGTCCTCTAGATAATTACACGTGGAAGAGAACCTCCAAGAGCAAGGGTTGATGATGACGACAAAGATCCTCTAGTTCCCAATGCCCTACATTATGAGAAAGGGGTAACCCATGCTGAGTTTCGCAATTTCATTATGTTATTGGCTCAAATTGTAGCCAATCAAGGGAATCAAGGTGTTCCTCCTCCCCAAATGTAAAATTTGGCCTCTAGGATTTGGTATTTCCAAAGGATGAATCTTCCCGAGTTCGATGGTTCTAAACTAGATGAGGACCCTATGGAGTTCATTGATGAGGTATACCAAATTGTGGCTCTCAAGGGTGTGCCACAAAATGAGAAAGTTGACCTAGTAGCCTATCAACTCAAAGGTGTGGCTTGAATGTGGTACAAAAAAAAGGTTGTTGAGAGAGATGAAGAAATAGGGTCGATAGGATAGGAAGAGTTCAAAGGTTCCTTCCTATACCTATTTTTTCCAATAGAGCTAAGGGAGGCCAAAATCCAAGAGTTCATCAACCTCCATCAAGGGAGTATGAGCATGAGGGAGTATGATCTCAAATTCACTAAGTTGTCAAATTATGCTCCCTTCATGGTCTGTGACCCAAGAGCTAGGATGAGAAAGTTTACTTCCGATGTATCAAGCTTGGTGTCCAAGGAGTGCAGAATAGCCATGTTGGTCAAGGAGATGGACATTTATTGGTTAATGACTTACGCATAAAAAATTGAATAAGAGAAGCTGAGAGAGAGATGGAGGGGTTCAAAAAGGCTAGAGTGGATAGTGGAGGGTTTAACTCTCAAAGGTCCGATTATGGTAAAAATGGCAAATGCCAAGGTGGGCAATGGTTTGTGGGACAACTTTCCACCAATAATCCTCCTCCAAGGTTCACAAAGGACAAAGGTTATAACCCAATAGTTCCGAGAGAGGATGTTGGTGCTCAAACTTTCCCCGCTTGCAAGAAGGGTGGAAGGACTCACAAAAGGGACTGCTTAGCCATCTCCAATGCATGCTTCAAGTATGGCAATCTGGGACGCCATGCTAGGGATTATAGAGGTGGTGGTAGGACTCAAGGCAAAATTTCTCATGGTCAACAAGCCTAATTAGGTGGCCAATGCACCAACTGCTTTTATTCCTTGCATGGGAGACAAGAGGTTGAGGAAGCACCCAATGTTGTTAATGGTATGTTAAATATCTTTGTTTTTGATGTGTATGCATTATTAGATCCAGGTGAAAATTTACCGTTTGTTACTCCATTCTTTGCTAATAGGTTTGATGTGTCACCCAAAATATGATTAGAGCCTTATTTGATGTCTACCCCCATTGGTGAGTCGGTTGTTGCTAGAAAGGTCTATAGGGGTTGTCCCATGTTTATTAGAAAACTTAAGAGTAAGTGAAGGAAGCAAAACAAGTATGGCAAAAGAGACTATAAGTGCGTGTTAGTACAATGACACATGTAGAGCAGAGTCAGTGAAGAGAAAGAAAGATTATACAAAGAGTAAGATCAAGTGGTTACTCGATAAAAAGAAGTCGGTAATAGCAATGTAATTGTCATATTTCAAATTTATTAAAGAAAATTGTAAGGTGGTTCGAGGCCGAACTATTAAGATATAATTAGTATTAAAGACAAAACCCATAGTAGAGCCCTAACCTCAACTGAAGGAGGTAAGATACCAGTATAACGAGGCTAAGGCATTTTTCTGGACTGCTCTAAGTACCTACCCACATTTGTTTAAGGATTACAATATGATGGATGGTAAGATAACTGGAGAGAAGATCTAAGTAAAAGCGCTAGATAGCGTGTTTAAAGTGTTACAAGTTGGATTAAGAGGAATGGTACAATTACTTAAACAAAATTGAGCAACAAAAGCTTGATAGCCTATTACAGGAGATGGAAACCCCAACTCGGAAATGGAACGTAGTTAATATGGATTATAGTACAGGCTGACCTCGTATTCTAAGGAAGTATGAATTTATACGTGTTATGGTAGATAGGATGACAGTATCAACCCATTCCCTTCCAGTTAGGAAGGCATATTCAGCTGAGGGTTATGCGAGATGACATAGCAAGGAAACAATAACATTTCATGGAGTTCCCATATCTATTATCTCCATCAGGGAAGTTCAATTTACAGCTAACCGCTGGAGATTATTCTGGAAGGAATTGGGTACACAGGTGAATCTTAGTATGACATTTCTCCCTTCGATTAATGGATAGGCCCAGAAGGGATCTAGCAAGTTATTGATGAAGTAAAGCTTATTCAGGAAAAACTATTAACAGCCCAGAGTTAACAAAAGTCATACGTAGATAGTCAACATCAACCTTTCAATTTGAACAAGAGGAATGAGTATTTGTGAAAGCATCATCAAGGGAGGGTTTAGAAAAAATCGGTAAGAAGGGGATACATTGGTCCTTACTGGATCATTCGTAGAATAGGCAAAGTTGCCTATGAGTTGGACCTACCATCCAATTGGAAGCAATACACTCAGTTTATATGGATTAATGCTCTACAAATATATAAGCGACCCTCCCAGAATATTCTCGGTGGATGAGGTCCACATCATAGAGAAGTTACCCTACGAGGAACGATTTATCGCTATCTTAGGTCGGCAAATTAGAAGGTTGCGAACTAAGGACGTGCCTCCTATTAAATCATGTGATGAGACAAAAATAGAGAAGAAATAATTTGGATAGGTTCCCTACGACTACAGGTAATCTAAACTCCTGAATCAATGGTGTCGACGAGTAAGAGGCCTATGGATGACAACTCGTATAGAGAATTCCCAATGTCTTGGTAAAACCTTATAAGACTAATTAACATTCGAGGACGAATGTTTTAAAGAGGGAAAGGATGTTACACCCTACACTCTTGAGCTTGGAATATTTCTTAAGCTTATTAGAAGTTATCATGTGAGTCGGATAATCTAAAACACTATCAAACAAACCTAAGGAAGGGAGAATGTGATACCCTATAATAGGAAAGGTTGGAAATAGAGTCATGAGAAGTCGGAAGGAGTTGGAGGACAAGTAATGAGTAATAGGACTCGATTTACCCACGTAACTATTAACTTAGAAGTTTTACACACTTGAGCTACTTGAGTACATACCAAGCTTACGATATGGATTACATTGGTTCTTAAAATAAGATGAAATTATGAACACACGAGGAGGAGGAGAGGATGACACATGAAAGCAAGAAAGGAGTGACACGTAGAAGTAGGTGACCCACCTATTTGGGGTCAAGTAGGTAAACCACCTGCTTGGGGGGCACCCCACTGCCATGTGTCATCCATTCATTGGTTGCATGATTAAGGTGGCCCAATAAGGGCTTGACACGTGTCACCCCTTAGGGGCTGACATGTGTCACCTCCTAAGAGAAAGTATATACATATATTTTGATGACTAATTCCTTACAAGTTCATCTTTTGTACTTCGAACAAGTAAGAAAACCTTGAGAGAAAAGCAAGAACAAGAAAGAGAGAAGCTACGGGTTTGGGGCCAAGAAAGGTAAGCCTCTGATTTTGTTTTGTGAATTAATTATTTAAGAAATCCTATGGTGATATAGAGGTGTTTAATATATAAAATCTTCTATTTGGGGAAGCGAATAAGCGACACAAATAGCTCACTACTTTTCCGCATACTAAAGAGAACTTCCGAGATAAGTTTTAGTAAGTTTTAGCAAGGTATGGCTTGGTTCTCTTCTCCCACGTTTTGGTAAGGGTTTGGAAATTTTGTGAGGGTAATAATGATTTAAATTTATTATTTTGAGAAGCACCAAATGGATAGCAAATAGCCACGACATTTCAGCCGCAACTAGAGAACTTCCGAGGCAAATTTTGGCAAGCTTTGTCCAATTTCGGATAAGCTAAGGTCTTTTCTTCTAATTTGAAGTTTATGATATTTTTATAGGGTGTATTATACACC
Organism: Solanum dulcamara; assembly: GCF_947179165.1. Taxonomy (NCBI): domain Eukaryota; kingdom Viridiplantae; phylum Streptophyta; class Magnoliopsida; order Solanales; family Solanaceae; genus Solanum; species Solanum dulcamara. The sequence goes on along the minus strand of NC_077247.1, from coordinate 14,973,211 downwards.
TTTAATTCTGATGGAATTGTAAGAATGTCTTAGAAATGCTCGATGGTAGAAACAAACTAAATTAAAGTCGTTATGGTTAAATTGAAGTCGAGTTGGGTATTGTGCTTGTGGTGCTGCAGCTCTAAGTTGTGTGGTCATGTGTTGCAGGGATTAAAACTATCCTAAAATAGGTGTGGTATCTTCTATTTTTAGTCACACGACCCTCCTCTACGTATGATTAAAGGTGTTACAACATAGAGAATAGAAACCCTATTTTGGATATCGTAATTTTGAGCGAGTCATTGGAAGTTTGTATTATGTAGTGTTGATATGAATTGCTTGTATATATGCTGTAGGGTGTTTTTTTTGTTAGATTTTGTGAATAGTGGTGTAATTAGAAATTCGGATAGGGCATGGTATAAGGGAGGTACTGCCCAATTTCCGTTAACTCCTTAACTAACTAAAGAACTAGTCGAGAAGACGAGCGAGAAAATGAGTTCTATGAATATTTGGGTGCACCTTGAGCTGCTGAAAAGTCAAGGTTTGTTGATCTTCGTATTGTTTTCGTGTTAAATAGGTCAAAGGAGTATTGAAGCGAGTCTGGATACGATTAACCCGTAACAGGTATGTAGAACTATTCTTCTTTTCTTTTGGCATGTCTTAGGTATAAGTTATGAATGGTTTGTATATGAAATGTGGGGATAATTCCACTCATGAAACTCTAAATATAATTCATAGACTTTACTCACTTTGTGATGTTAAGACTCCTGTAATAATTGAATTATTGCCTTATAAGGCTGCTAGATCATGAACAGTAGTATATGTAAGGCCTGTCTCTTCTTCCTTTTGGAATGTCTTAAGTATAAATGCAATGACATATGATATGAGGTGGAGGTAGTTCTAGTTACATGATTCAGGTATAACTTGTGACTTTTATTGATTACTTGATATTAGAATGCTTAAGTAGTTGAACTACTACCCTCGAGTCTCCTATCTTATGAATAATAATTCAATACATCAGATCCTATTCCTAAGGTCTCTGTGACAAAAAACGTTTCTACTTCCATAAGCTGTTTAACATTGTCTCAATACATGTCTATGATCCCTGAAACTCCAGCTAATATGATCCCGAATGGTGTTTAGAAAGTACTTAAGATGATTACTACTCTAGTCTTTAGGTGACGGTTCACTTGATTATTTCATCGAGTCTTTGATGATGATGTTAATTGCATATGGTTTCTCACTACTCTACTCGTGCACACTATAACCCATCTTCCTCCGATTCCCATAAGGGGCTCGGCAATGCGGTTGTTCCTGTCTTTACTCTTCGCTCACTAAGTCTAGGGCCGGTTATATATATATGTAGAAGTATACGATGATGAAATGCCATAGATGATAAATTGAAGCATACGATGATGCCGTATATGATGATGCTCGTCACCGCATCTCGGGCCGGGTATGTATATGATGATATGATGGAAAATGTGGATCAGGCCATACGTTCCTCGGCATTGTTTTAAAATATTAATCAGGCCGTACATTCCTCGGCATTGTTTTAAAATATAGATCAGGCCGTATGTTCCTTGGCACTATTTTAAAGTACGAATCGGGCCGAACATTCCTCTGTATATTTTACTATATAATAATGGCACCGAGTCCCATAGTGGGTCGGGTGAGGTATAACATGTACACCAATCTTTCATTGAGACCCTCACTAAAGGGCCGGATATGATAGATAGGCGTACATATGAAAACATAGTGAGGTACTTTTAATGTATGAAATGATACCGTATATGAAGGTATGATGTCGTATAAGATGATATGGTAACACCGAGTCCCACATCGGGCTGGGAGTGATATGTGAGGATGATATGCATGCCCTCTTTTCATAAGGTGTAGGTATAGTGAATTGTTAACTGTCATACTTATTTCTTGCATATTTCTTGCATCCCTATTTCAGTTGTTGTTTTAGTTATGATATGTTATGCTTTATATACTTAGTACATATGTCGTACTGACCCCCATTCTCCGAGGGGCTCCGTTCATGCCCGCAGGTACAGACTTTCATTTTGGAGATCTGCCAGCTTAGGGTTTCTACTTAGCTATATTCGAAGTGCTCCACTATTCCGGAGCCTAACTTTTGATACTGGTCATTTGATGTGCATATTTATTTAGTCAGGGGTACGGTGGGGGCCCTATCCCGTCATATGATTCAGTTAGTACTCTTAGAGGCTTATAGACATGTGTATGTGGGTTATTTGTGAGTATGTCCTGTTATACATATTATTATGTTATGGCAGCCTTATCGGCTTGCGTGCCCTTTCATGATATGATACGAATGAAAGAGTCTACGTGTACATGAAAAATGTTATTACCCACTGGGGTTCGTATATATAGTTCTTATACTTAACAATTATGTATAAGAGGGTCCAGGTCGGACCCCAGTCGCGGCCTACGAGTTTGGGTCGTGATAATTTAGGGACTTTCCCTCTAATTTAATATAAAATTTGGCTCATTTTAATGAGTTAAAAAAAAGCTTGAATAATTTATATAAAGCTGAACCGACATACGTTCTTGAAATGCACCTAGTTATGCCTGTGCGCGCCATCTCACGAAAATACAAATATATCTCTTTTCTGAAGTCATATGGACAAACGATTTGATAAGTTGGAAACTAGCCTCCTAGAACTTCAATTGTATAAGTCGTGTTCCCCATAACTCCTTATAAATTGAGAGAAAACCTCAGAGATATTTAACCCAAATTTTAGAGAAATCTTTATAAAGGAACTTACGATAACTTTCACCAACTTTTATTTTGCCCCTTGCTTAACTTCAAAACTTGAGATACAACCGTAGAACACTTAAAACATGACATATGATATCATTCCTAATTTATTAGTCCTCCTCTTTGTCTTACCACGAAGGTATGAGTTAATTTAGACATTTCTAAAAGTCGGGGTGTTATATCCTTTTCCTCTTAGAAACATTCTTCCTTGAATGAAAAATCTGAGTCACATGGTTAACTCCTTAGGCGTTGCCAAAACTATGGCAGAGTCTCCTCTATAAATGTAACTATCTAGGAACCAAAAACATAGAAATTCCAACCTAGGCATCTCTTAGGATGACATAATTAGACAAGCACCATAGCTCCTTAATAACAGTGTGAGCAAAAAAACAACAATAACGACTATGATAATAAGAAAGAAAGAAAATTAAAGACCAAATACGTATCTTACCTCACTATACCAATGTAAACTGATATTCCATCACCTTGGGGTATGAAACAAGTGAGGTTATTTAGACGTCATGTTATCCTCAACTTTCTAAGTCAACTCTTCTATATTGTTTTTCCTCCACAAAACTTTATCAAAGCCACATCTTTGAACCTAAACCTACAAACCTGTTGATCTACTATGGCAATTGGAGTTTCCTCCAAGACAACTAATATATGATCTGAACATCTTTAATTTGGACAACTCAAGAAGGATATCCTATGCACTTTCATAGCATCGATACATGGAAAATTGGATGAACAAACTCTAGCCTTGAAGGCAACTCTTGCTCATATAAACTACTCATCCTACCCTCTGAATGATCCCATATGGCCCAATGAATCTCGGACTAAGCTTGCTCTTCTTTCTAAATCTCATAACATCATTCACAAGTAAGACTTTCAAGAATGCCTAGTCATCAACACAAAACTCTAAGTCCCTTCATCGCACATTTGAGTATAACCTTTGGCAGCTTTGAGCTGTCAACAAAATCTCCTGAATGAGGTTAACCTGCCGCACTGTCTATTGTACTAAGTCGGGTCCAATCAACCCCGACTCACCTACCTCAAACCATCCAATGAGAGATTTGCATTTTCGTCCATACAAAGCCTCATAAGGTACCATCCTGATGTTTTAATGATAATTCATACTATATGCGAACTTAATAAAAGGCAAGGGGTCATCCCAAATTTCCTTGAAGTCTAGAACACACGTCCGTAACATATCCTCAAGCATTTGAATTGTGAGCTCAACTTGACCGTCTGTTTGAGCATGAAAAATTGTACTAAAATTAACCTATGTCTTCAGTCTTTCTAGAAAGACTCAAAGAAGTTGAAGGTAAATTGTACTCCTCTAAAAAAGCTAATAGATATTGGAATACCATATAACCTAAAAATTTCTCTAATATAAACCCATACATAGTATTTGACTGTAAAAGTAGTCCTGAGTGGTAAAAAGTGGACTGATTTTGTTAGCATATCAAAAATTACCCATAATAGAGTCAAAATTATGCTGTGATCGAGGTAACCCATTAATAAAATCCATATTAATTGCTTCCTACTTCCATAAAGGAATAAGTATCTCCTGGAGTATCCTATCTGGCTTCTGGTGTTCAACCTTCACCTTTGGCAATTAGGACACCGTACCACAAACTCAGCAATGTCCTTCTTCATCCTATGACACCAATACATGTCCTTAATATCATGGTACACTTTGGTGGATCTTGGATGAATAGAGTAACGAGAATGGTGTGCCTCTTCAGAAAACAATCATCGAAGCCTATAACATCAAAAACACATAGTCATCTTTGAATATCAGGATTCTGCCTCCTGCTAAACCAAGGCTAATCCTATTGTTGAGCCTTTTAGCCGAGCTGCTCCAACCTAGGATCGTTGTATTTTTGTTTCTTTAACTCAACAACTAGAGGTGATACTGCTGTTTTCTGATAAGTAACCCCAGCATCATCAGAGTCTAATAGTCTAAGCCCCAAACTAGTTAGCTGATGGAGCTCTCGAAATATATTTTGCTTCTCCACTCCCAAATAAAATAGATTGTCAATAGACTTACGACTAAGGGCATCCATACTTGTTGTCATTCCCAGATGGTATAAGATATCCATTTAATAGTCTTTAAATAATTCACACTATCGGAGCTATCGCAAGTTCAACTCTTTCAGTCTAAAATATATAATGGAGGCTTCTATGATTTGTACAAATGTTAAAATAAACTCCACATAAGTAGGGCCTCCAAATATTTAGGGATGTAATAAGTTTAGCCAACTCTAACTCATTGGTAGGGTCGTTCTACTCTTCTTTCTTTAATTATCTAAAATCATAAAATATTACCCTTTCATGTTGCAAAAACACACAAACTAGCCTAATGCTGGAAGTATCACAACATGTTGCCTAGGCCTATGGATGCTCCAGCAAGGTCAGAAGTGGTGCTAAAGTCACTATATCTTTTACCTCCTAAAAACTACACTCACAGGTTATGGTCTATTGATACTTAGTTGCTTTCTAATTCAACTTTATCAAGGGTGCTTCAACTAAAAAACATCTTTCAACAAGTCTTCTATAATACCCTGCTAATCTATGAACTTTGATCGGGGTCATGGGTCTATGCCAAGTCTTTACATAACACAAATACCAACATTTGATACAATATTACCAAAGGAAAAACATATAATGCAACCAGACTCAAACTTTAGGAGTTAGCATACAACCTCTGATCTAGAGTACCTGAAGAACTTCTCAAACAAGGTCTTTTTGTTCGATCTCTGAACTAGACATACTAGAATATCAACAATAACCACAATGACAACAAGTCTAAGAATGTCATGAAGATACTATTCATCAGGTCCATAAATATATCATGGGTGTTCGCCAACCAAAAAGACATTAAAACTTTCCATATCTACTCTTGGAGGTTATCTTTGAAAAATCACTCTTTAGAACTCAAACATAGTTGTACCCTAAACGTGAATTAATCTTCGAGAAACATCAAAAATCCTGGAGATGAAAACAAACCATATAATATTTTGTAGTGGATATTTGTTCTTTATAGTCACCTTATTCAGTTTTCGATAGTCTATACACTTTTGCAACAACCTATCTTTCTTCTGCTCAAATAATAGCAGTTCTCCCATGGTGATGCCCTAAGCCTTATGTTGCTCATTTAATTCCTTTGATTCCGCTGGTGTCATTCTAAATTAAGGGAATTGATATCGGCTGATCATCTAATAATGTAGCGATAGTAAAATCAATATGTTGTTCTAGGGTAATGCCAAGAAGCTCTTCTAGAAACTCATTAGGCACAGAAATAAATTGAAGAGTTTGTAGCTCAACATCAATATCTTAAAATTTGATGCCATGGTAAATGTTGCCTTTGGTGATCATTTCATTGCTTCAAAATAGGAAATAAACATATCTTTCAGCATCTCTATATTACCCTTCAACTCTCTAACTACTTCCCAGAAAAATTGGGATAACATCCAATAATGTGGACCCTTGATCCATCAAAACATAAACACAGTGGGAGCAACCACTTAATATACTTGTCATAACATATGACGATGACTATGAATTCTTATGACCTGTAGTGCATATGTGCAATTCTAGCCATTGCCTAAACTAGATGATCTGTCTTGGCATCGACCTCTACTTGATAAAATCTAGAGCTACCCTCTACAAGATATACTGAGGAAGATGATCATGTTGCTAATATGTCTATCCTTTCTGAACCACACTTGTCCCTAAATTGAAATACCTTTGTATTTATTCCTCTAGGCTACAAAAATAACATGTTATGGAGCCCTGATGGCATCTTCTGACATGTGTTTACTACATGTATCATAATGTAGCGTAATTGATCTAATTTACTCTAGGTCTATGCGTTACTACGAGTCTGGTGCTCATGAACTCTTTCTCGGACCTTAGGGCCCTCGAAGATCACCTACTATCCAGGGACTTCTTTTGTGGTGGTGTAAATGATCACCCTAAATCTTGAGGTCTATAGAAACATTAGTCTTATCCCTCCTTTAATACCCACTCTAGACTTTCTCAGTCATATACTTTTGATGTCGAAGAAATACTATAATGTGCACAGTAGAATGAATTCACGTGATATCCATATTTTCATTATGGGTAGTTTGAGAACAAGCCCGATAACAATCGTATGCTGAACAACTAAACCCTTAAGACTAAGCTCTATGGTATGATTTGAGTAAGAAAAAGGTTAATCATTCTAACATGACTTGTAGCTTCCTGCCTTTAGAATGTAGTGCATAACATATTTATGAACAAGACTCTACGAGACAAGGCTTGCAGAATCCCTACGATACGACATTACTCTGATACCAATTTTATCATGCCCCAAACTCAAGAGGAATAACTGGCACCTATTGCCAAAATACAGGCCCGATTGACCCTACTAAAAGATTTGCTACTAGTGTATAGAAACCACACATAATGAACAAAGAAAACAAATATGTATATCGGCTTAAAATTAAGCCATTGCAAGGTAAGTCACCTGGCAACAACTCCATAAAAGAAATAATTACACCCAATAATTCTTATTAAGAAATAGCCATTTAGCACACAAGTCCTGATTAGGCCATCGAGTCCACCATGATCTCTATACAGAAGCTCAAACCAGGTATATAAATAAGACAATGTATCAAACAACTATCAAGACCAGCAACCCAAAAAACAAGGCCAACCTAGCCATATACAACCCATACACAAGTCTACAAACTTTTAGAAGTAGTAAACCTTGGTGGGATAGGGCCCCATCCTACCCAATAACAGATACAACAAAAGCTAACAAACCTCCAAACTCTAGCATCTTCAGAAGAAGGGAGCTAGCCAACTTGCAAGTCAACCCTGCTGCAGAAGAGGTCTATCGGGTCATTTACCGGGACCTGCAAGTATTAATATAGTGCCCCCAAGAAATAGGGCATTAGTACTAAATATTATATTAACTATGAAAGTCGATAGTCTATGTGCAGGTATCATGATATACTCAGAATAATCAAATAAATAAATCAAGAATAAATTAAGGGTACTGACCAACTCCTAACTCTAAAGATATCAAAACTAATCAAAAAATAACCTAACCAAGCCCCCATAAGCTCGGCAGGTACAAACAACAAACAAGAACACTCGCCCAGCCCCCAAAAGCCAAGAAGGTGCCAAATCAGTTTATATACCCCGATTGGTAGTCCCCTAGCCCCTTAGGTAGTCACGTAGCCCTCTTAGGCAATAATATAGCCCAGTAGTATACTCATAACCCTCTTAAGCACTAACATAGCCCTGTAGGAATCACATAGCTTTCATAGAACTCAATATATCCTCGTAGGCAACTCATAGCCCTCTTAGACAATAATTTCATTCTTGCAACTACCGGCAATAGTCCTAAGGGAAATAATAATAATTTAACAGGATAAAAGCAGGCAATTTATAGGCAACCAATACCAATAGTCTCTAAGTCATTCCCAACCTAGGGCCGCTACTAACTAATAAGAATCATGACAATAGAGAACTATAGCAACTCGAGCAACCAACAAACAATAAACATGGCTACGAGTATATCAACGATAACAACCATCTTCTTATATAGCTCTTATGCTTTAAGAAACCATGCTGAAAAAAGCAAATATCTTTAACATACCTTTCAACTGAAGCCCCAAAGTTATTGAAATGATTCTTGACCAACCAAATGTAATGTCCCAAATATGAGAATCAAAAGGCTGCAAAGCTGAGCCATAACCAATCGGTAAGGCATCAATGTCACACTCGCGGCCATCTAAGTCCAATCATGAAATTAGGCCAATAAAAATAATGAACAACAACTATATCAAATGAACATATTCATATAACATCTCAAAGAAGCGACAACTCCCGAGGTAATACAATAAGGCATATTTCACATTGTTCAATCAACTAACTATCGTATGAGACTCCAATAAGAATCACACAAACTCCCCAATCTCTCCATCACCTCAACACCATCAGTACAAAACATCAATAACCAAAGATAGTATAATAAATGGGTTGTCCAATTCTACGTTATCCAAAACACCACTTCATGGCTCAGAAAGCTATAAAATGATACTAGAACATGTAATTGCAAAGAAAGGTCGTAGGGTGAGCATTTCCTTAAAAAAGGTGACTGAATTCTAAAGCTAAATAATCTGCCTATTTGCAGTAACAACAAACAAAGCAAAAACCAATAAGAAACTCCTACAAGTCATTGGCAAGTGTGACTCTTCATACAAGGAGCTTAGAATCTCGTTTTAACAAATAGCTGAGTGTAAAGTATCCTTACCTTGTCAATATATATCTATAGATACTAAAAGATACTCAATAAACACCTGCTATGTTTCTTCAACAACATCCATGAAGATACTCCATGAAATTGATAGGGCAAGCTATACCAAGATGATGAGCTAGATATGTAGAGAAACTTCCCTTTGTTGAAGAAGGGTTGACGTAATGGATAAGGTTCAGGAGGTTACCGAACCGTTAAACTTCCCAGTTGAAATAATCAATATCCATGGAGGATTTAGGGACTTTATCTCTTATTTAGTATGAAAATTTTCTTATTTTAATGAGTTAAAATGAAGCTTGAACAGCTTATACAAAGGTAAACTGACATAGGAGCCCCCGATTGGTCCAATCCATTTTAGTTAATGTGCGACGCAAATGGGATCACTTTGGGAGCAGTTCTTGGGAAGCAAAAAGTGAAAATATTTCATCAAATATACTATGCAATCATGGGTATAAATGTTTCCCAAACAAACTAAATGGTTATGTCATTCTCAAAAAAGTGGGAAAATTGAGGTGTCTAATAGATAGATCACATCAATTCTTGCTAAGACGGTGAGGGTTAATTATGTAGATTGGGTAAGGAAGTTAGAAGATGCCCTGTGGGCATTGTCACATCCCAATCCTACACCCTATAATTGGTCAGCACTCGAAGACCATTGTTGGTCCCAAGCTAATCCATGGCCTAGATGACTACTGAACGAAAGACTAAACAATCATGCAGAAGCTTTTTAAGTGAACCTTTAAAATAATTAAGCAAACTGACAGCATCTCAATCTCAATTTATGCGAATTATGAAAATAGCTCTTAATATAAATAGTAATATTTAAAACATCAGAATATATATATATTGAAATGACTCACTAACTTTGACTATCTATGAAGACTCTACTAACTAAAGATAGGTGCCAAGACAAGACCCACGACTACCTATATATAAATCAAAAAAATTGAAATAACTACATTGGCGTCCTCCAAAAGAAAGGAGGTATCGCCAACTACTGATGGAAAGAGATCTTACTGAATGTCTGTTGTTGAAAGTACCTTAATCTGAATCATAAAATAAGGAAGAACCAAACAACATCAGTACATGGAATGCATGGTATATAAAAAAAGTTGAAGGAAAATATTAAACTAAACTAACTAATCATGTTGAATGAAATAATGAAAATACCTTGATAGAAAGTAAAACAATGCAATTGTAATGAAATACCTCAAAACATTATAACTGGAAAAAATGAAGCAATATTGAATATTGATAATAATATAACTTTAGCTTTCTTAGAGAGTTTTTCTAACCGACAACCATCAGTATGAGCCTCGTGATGATATAACGTACTACTCTAGTTGCCAGAGCCATCCATTACCTTACCAGGATAAGGGACGCAAAGTTATCTCATAGTTCAATATTAAAATCCCTCAGTAAGTCTAGTAAGGAATCACCCGAATCAACAAGACGATCCTATTCTACGCTAGCTATATAATTTATGGAATTTTAATTATCTAAACTCTTCCCAAAATTAGTGCTCAATAGTACTCCGAAAAAAAGAAATAATGCTCATACTCATAAAAATCATTTGCTTGAGTTAATACTAAAAATACCTATCTGAAGTCACAATGGACTTTACTTATCTGACTAAAAACTCTTTCTAATGCTTCATACTTTCTTTAAAATAGATATACTTTTCTCATTTCAAATAATACATTTGGAAACTAATCAATATCTCGTAAAACTCATTCTCTGTAAAAATGAATAAATTTGCTCACTTAAACATTGAAAATCATGCATAATGAATAGTAATGCAAAATACTTTATCTTACTCAATTCTGAAAATCATCATAATGATTAGCAATGGAAAAATCCTCAAAATTAAGTAATACACTTGGGAGATTCATGTTCACTTAAAACTCTTGTTTTGGTCATCGCTTTGAAATACTTTTACTTTAATTCAAACTAATGCATAATGTATAGCAATGAAAAATCTCCAACAACTCAAATAGGGTTCATGTGAAAATAAATATGAACAATAATCAAGAACATGAATCATATAAGGACTCATAAGTTAAATTTTAGAGATTCATATTTAATAATGAAGAGTAATAGATAACTCAATTTAAGAAAAAACATAGGTTAAAACCTCCAGTTTAAATCAAACTGACTAAATTTAGATGTAGAGCGTGGGGAAAATCTTAGTCCAACATTATTAATAGCCTTACATAATTAATTATGAAACTGTTAGACTAAAAACTTTAGTGCAGACTTGATTTTTCTGGAGTCGAAGGATGAACACTAGCTTTCTTCGAATAAATCTTTGATCTAAGGCAATGGGGTTCGCATTGTCCCTTGTAATGGAGAAGAGTGGAGTTTTTCAGACCTCAAGTGATGGAGTAGGTCCGCGTAGAGGACCTGGCAGTTTAAATTTGGCCATGTCATTTGTAAGACACTATAAATAACTCAGTTGTATTAATTAAAAAGATATTTAGTCTTTTATTTTTGGAGAGCACGCCTTGGGCGACTCTTTGGATAAACTTTAGGGTTATTCTTCTACACTTTCATTTTATTATCTCCTTGAATGTTTATTGAACAATCTGGGTTGTTGATTCAAATAATGAGTGGCTAAATTTCCCTTTACTAGGTTGTAGCTAAAAATAATGGTATAAGATTGTTTTTCTTTAGTTGAAAGGGGGTTGTTGTTTATGATTACTCTTGAATTATAATTTTAATATTTTAATGTTTCGCCAACATTAGGATATATATCTATTGTACGCCTTGAATTCGGAAGATGAATAGGATGATAAAATAAGAAATGTGAAAAATGTGTTTGTTCTAGGGCTAGAAACTGAGAATGATTCGTATGTAGGATACTTGTGACATATACCTATATATCGTGTTTGGTTAATAAACAAGAAGATAACTTAGTACACCTTTGTTGATTTGAGTCTATGCCTGCACAAAAATATAGTTAGGCCATCAACAAGGGTAGGTGATTAAAGGTCGAAAGACCATAATTGTATAATTAACCTTGTAAATCATTAATCTAATGAACTATTGGAAACCGAAGTGTAAAATCTTATGCCTAGACTTATCTTATGTTATTGCCTTGGAATCTTTCCTAATCTAAATATTCTCCAGTAAACTAAATCGTCTATTAGTAATTAGTTAATAGTCTCTATTTTAAAAGCATTAGTTTTGCATAACCAATTTTTCAACTCTCATGCACTTGCATATTTATTTAATTGCATTTGAAATTTATTAGTTATGAAGTTAAAGTCCTTTATGTTCGATAGTCCAACTCAAAGGAGTAATAGTATTACATGATTGACCACTTTCACTTGAGTGTGTTGTAGGGAGAAATAAGTTTTTGGGGCTATTGCTGGGGACCTTAAAATCGATAATTATTTAATTTTTGAGTCTTTAATTGTTTGTGCAAAGTGTTGACGAATTTGTCTTAGATTTTTGTTCTTACATATCTTTTGTCACTACGCCAGAAAGAGATGGAGAGATTATAGAGACATTTGCAGAGACAAAATAATTCTTACATCAACAAAGAAGATAAAAGGCTCTGCAATATTCCATACCTCAGGTGAATGGGAACAAGAGGTTATGGTGGAAGCGGAACCGATGAAAGTGCACGATGTGGCAATTCCACTTGCCACCAATGTTACTTCCAGTATGAGGAAACCCGTACCTAGAGGTAGATTCTTCTTAAGAAAAATATGGTGTACCTTTTGCAAACTAATAACTAAATCACGGGCTTAGTATATGAGGATCCTCAAACCCACATCCAAAACTTTCTAGAGATTAGTGATACATATACTACTATAGGGTTATCTCTGGACTATGTGAGACTCACCTTGTTCCCCTATTCTCTATTGGGGGGAAGCAAGGAGGTGGTTGAAATTTGAGCCAATGAATTTCATCACTACATGGGATGATCTAGCAAATAAATTTATGATAAGTTTTTTCCCTTTAGGAAAGAAAACAAAGCTGAGGAGTGAGATCTTTAGTTTTAAATACAAAAGGAGGAGAAAATGTGTACCAAGCTTGGGATGGATTTTAATCTTTGTTGATTAGTTTTCCTTATCAATACCAAACTAGCGAGGTGTTAGTTATGAGGACAACTAATTAATAAAGATTCTCCTTGATTCTGCTACAGGTGGTGAAGCTTTAGAGAAGACAAATGCCGAGTTGTATGACGTGTTGAATAGTATAGCTTAGAGAAATCCTAAGTGGAATAGAGGATCCAGAACAATAATGCAAAAGATTTTAGACTTTTTTGAGGTGGATGTAGTGACAACATTGACAGCGCAAATTGTAGTCATGCAAAATATGATGAACACCCACTTTAAAAATCTAACATTGGGACAACAACAGGCCCTAGCGAATATATTGCAACAACAACCAGCATGGTGTGAAGTTTGTGATAGTGAGATCGTGTATCTGAGTACAGTGGGAAAAATCTAGAATTGGTAAATTTTGTTGAAAATGCACCAAGGGGTGGAGGAAAAAAAAATTATTACAACTCCTACTACCCAAGTTGGAGAAACCATTTGAACTTCTCATGGGGTAAAAATGAAAATCAACACAAAGGGCAGAATTAGTACAGGCCGCAAGGTAGTGGAAATCACTATAATCAATAGGCCTCGGGAAGTCAACAAACTTGTAAGTCGGGAAACATGAGTGTAGAAGATATGCTAAAACATATTATGGCTGATTAGGCAAAGCTAGTTGCGGATGTCTATAATAATCAATTGGCTACCTAAAATTTAGAAAACTAGTTTGGGCAATTGGCAAGTGCACAAAACTCTCTCCAATAAGAAGGTTTCCAGAGAAATACGGAGCTAAACCCAAAGCAGGTAAATATAGTAAGCACCCATAGTGGTAACCCGCTAGTTTAACTGGCTTCTCAAAATAAACCTGTTGGAGTAAAATATAAAAAAAAAGTTTGTTGATGAAATCGAGCCAAGCAAGCCAAAGTCTAATGATAAATCAGCATCAAAACCACCACCTTCGTTTCCACAATAGTTCAAAAAGACGAAGGATGATGAATGCTTTGAGAAATTTATCGAAATACTGAAATAGGCACACAATAATATGCTTTTGATTGATGTTTTGTAGGGTATCCTAAAGTACACCAATTATGTCAAGTACATTATGTCTAATAAGAGTAGGTTGGTTGAGTATGAGACAGTGGCACTCAGTGAAGAGTGTAGTTCTAAAATCTTGAATAGTCTCATATCTAACTAGAAAGATCCTGGGAGTTTCACTATGCACCATTGGTAAGTGCATTGTGATTTGGGCGCGAGCATTAACTTGATTCCAACATCTATGTTCAATAAATTAGGATTGGGAAATCCCAAGCCTACCACAATATAATTGCAACTGGAAGATCTCTCTGTGGCTTGGTTGGATGGTATAATTGAGGATGTCTTAGTCTAAGTGGGATCTCTCACCTTTCCCATGGACATTTTAATCTTAGATTTTGAGCCAGACCCAGAAGTTCCTTTCATTCTTAGATGTCCATTATTGACAGGTAGAGGAGCACTAATAGATTGGCTACTAGGAGACTAACAATAAGGGCCCATGACAACGTAGAGGTCTTTGATCTATATAAGGAAATGAAGTTTCCTGATATCTATGAGTTGTCTGCAATTACTTTTATTGAGGAGGAAGTGACATCAAGGTGTGTGGTAGCAAAGGACCCCCTATAGAGAGTGCTTATGGGTTTAGACATTGATGGTGATGGTGAGGTGAAGCAATTGGATATTGTTCTAGATATTCCAAATGTTAGCATGTTGAGAAAACACTTGGAACCATTGAACGGAGTGCTGGGTCCTCCACCCAAGTTATCCACCTAGGAATCTCCTAAGTAGGAGTTAAAATCTCCACCCATACTCGTGTATGCATAGAATCTTTCTAGAGGAAGGAAATAAGAAAACTGCAAAGCCTCACCAAATATTAAATCTCATGATGAAGGATGTGGTGTGGAAAAAGGATATTAAGTGGTTGGATGCAGACATTATCTCCCCAATCTCAAATAGCAAGTGGGTAAGTCTAGTTTAGTGTGTTCCAAAGAAGAAAGGGATGACTATGATTACAAATAAGAAGAATGAGTTGATCTTAACAAGAACCATTACGGGATGGCGAATATGTATGGACTAACGCAAGGTGAATGAGGCTACTCAAAGATATCACTATCCATTCCTATTTATTGATAAAATTCTTGACAGGTTGGCTGGGTAAGAATACTACTTCTTTTTGAAGATTAAGAAAAAACCACATTTACATGTCCATATGAGACCTATGCTTTCAAACGTATTCCCTTTGACTCTATGATGTAACACCCACCTTTCATGGATGCATGATGTCAGTATTTCATGATATGGTGGAGGAATTTTTTGAAGTATTCATTGATAATTTCTTAATTTTTGGGGAGTCTTTTGAGCAATGCTTGAGTAATCTTGATAGAGTTCTAGATTGATGTGAGGAGACTAATATGGTGCTCACCTAGGAGAAATGTCATTTTCTAGTTTGTGAGGGTATAGCTCTGTGATAAAAAGTCTTAAAGAAAGGGTTAGAAGCAGACCAAGACAAGATAGAAGTGATAGAAAGACTGCATCCTCCAATTTTAGTGAGCATGTCCATATCTTTTTAGGATATGCTGGGTTCTATAGAAGATTTATCAAGGACTTTTGCAAGATTGCCAGAACTATGTGCAGTCTTTTTGAAAAGGAGGTAAGGTGTTATTTTGATAAAAAGTGTGTGCAGGCATTTGAACTATTGAAGAAGAGGCTGACTGAAGCCCCAATTTTGATAGCTCCTAATTAGGAGTTGTCCTTTGAGATTTTATGTGATGATAGCAATGTGGCAATGGGGTAAATGCTAGGAAAACACAAGGACAAGGTCTTTCACTCTATATATAGTGCGATTAACATTCTTGATACAACAAAGACTAATTATACAGTTACCGAGAAGGAGATGTTTGCACTAGTGTATGCATTCGACAAGTTCAGATCTTATTTGGAAGGTACCAAAGTGGTTGTGTACAATGATCATGTAGCTATTAGGTACATATTTAGGAAGAAAGATGAAAAGTCGAGGCTCATTAGATGGATCCTATTGCTCAAAGAGTTTGACATTGATATCAAGCATCGCAAGGGTTGTGAAAATTAGATTGCTAACCATCGATGTAGGTTGAAGAGTTCATCACATGTTGGGGAACAAAGGTAGATTCAAAAAGATTTCCTAGATGAGAATTTGTTGGCCTTGGTATGCAATATTGTCAATTAATTGGTAAGTGGAGTATTTCCACCATGCACAACTACACAACAGAAGGAAAGACTAACATATAAGGCCCGATTCCATATATGGGATAAGCCCTACTCATTCAAGAAGGGTCCTCACAGGATGATAATGAAATATGTGCTCGAAGTTGAGGTGCTGCAAGTGCTGAATAGTTTCCACTCTTCATTATATGGTGGACATCATGGGGGTGAGCACACTTCTTATAAGGTACTTTAATCTTGACTCTTTTGGCCTACTTTGTTTAAAGATGTTAGATCTTATGTGAAGAGCTCCGACCAGTGCAAGAGGATGGGGAAAACATAAAGGAGACATAAGATTCAATTGAATAACATTTTGGAGATGGAAGTTTTTGATGTGTGGGGTATAGACTTCATAGATCCATTCCCATAATCATATAGGAACTAGTATATTCTGGTGTCACTAGACTATGTGTCTAAGTTAGTGGAGATCGTAGCTCTCCCCACAAATGATTCAAAGGTGGTAATCAAGTTCTAGAAGAAGAATATATTCACCTAGTTTGGCACTCCTAGAGTTATCATTAGTGATGGAGGAATGTACTTTATCAACCAAATAGGGAAGAATTTTCTGGCGAAGTATGGAATTTGGCATAAGGTAACTATGGCATACCACCCTCAATTAGTGGTTAGGCTGAAGTCTCCAACAGAGAGGTAAAGTTCCTACAAAAGACAGTGAATGCTTGATGAAAGAATTGGTCTGTAAAGCTAGAGTATGCACTGTGGGCATATAGAAAATCCTAAAAAATACCCATTGGGATGTCTCCATATAACATGATCTTCGGCAAAGCATGTAACCTTCCAGTGAAGTTAGAGAATCAAGCCTATTAGGCCATTAAGAAGTTGAATCTTGATCCAGAGTTAGCAGGAAATAAAAGGATAGGGCAATTGCATGATCTTAAAGAGTTTAGGCTCCATGCGTATGAAAATACCAAGTTATACAAGGTGAAAAAAAAAGAGATGGCATTACGGCACATTGTTGCTCGCACCTTCGAACTTTGTCAAAAGGTATTACTTTTTAATTTGAGACTTAGACTTTTTCCAAGAAAGTTGAGGTCTAAGTGAAGCGGCCCTTGAAGTTGTGCTAATGACATCACATGGAGCAGTAGAGTTATGGAATTTGATAAAACAATCCACATCTTTAGTAAATGGGAAGAGAGTAAAACATTAGTTTGGAAATGATGTTGATCAAGAGGAGGAAATGTTGGAGCTCAAAAATGAATGAGCTAAGATGAGTTATGCCATGATATTAAATCAAGTGCTACACGTGAGGCAACTCATGATTTAGTATAATACTTAGGATTTTATTCTTGATTTCTTACTAAAGATAAACTGCATTGTTATTTTGTTTTTCTTGTAAAATTAGGTTTAGTTTGATTTTTAGTCAAAAAAAAAGATATTGAGACAGTATAGTTTACGATGTCACCACGTTGCAGACTCTCTCCCAAAATAGGATATGAAGCAACTAGCAAAAAAAATCAAGTGGGACACTAGTCCGTGATAGCTCTGCGTCGCGGACATTAGGAAAATAATGTTAGGAACCCACAGGCTTGGAAAGGAGATGTTTGCCTTAGCAAGCAACTACAATAGACTCTATTGTGGGGCTTCTATAACCTAGCACCAGTAGTACCGTATAGGAAAGCACATAGATATGGATTGCAGGCAATAAGCACTGCTGGAAAAACGTACAAAAAGCGTACTAAGGATAAGTATTTCTCAGATGTGTGCATTGAGGAAGAGCATTTGCATAAGGAATTCCCCCAAATTATGGGAGGAATTAGGGAACTCTACATAGAGTTCATCTTAGTTTATCTGATGTCTTGCAATCAACACTTGGTTCGAGAATTCTATGCAAATAAGAAGCATGATGAACTTTCCCATTTTGTTACTGTGTGCAGGGTAGTTGTGCCATTCGCTCTATTGGCACTAAATGAAATTATTTGTACCACTGAATGGGCACCGACTGTGTTTATTGAGCTGAACATTTGGCCAACCTATCAAGACATTAGACACACACTATGTGGCCCACAGTCCACGAGAAAGTGGACACATCATGGACATAATGGCTACCACCAAACCTTTCTCTATGCTCATATAAACAAGGAAGCAAGGGTGAGGTTTGAGATTGTTATGAATTTCTTGATCCCATGATTACACTTCATTGATACTACAAAGGATTGGGTGTAATTAGTATATGATCTGATGAAAGGCACAGAGATAAATATGGGAGCAATGTTGAAGTTGGGGATGCGTCAGGCTAAAGTCCACAGTGGAAAAATGTACTCTTTTGGAGGCCTAATACTTTGATATGCAAGAATGCATGAGTGCCTATGGAACCTTTAGATTATATGGTACCTTTTTGCATAGTGCCGGTGGATGTTACAAGAACAAAAAGTATAGACACTCACCATGGACCTACTCTCATAATGGCGAAGCAGTACCACAAAGATGATCTTATCACAACCCGCATGTTTGGGCTCAAAATGATCCTCCATAAAAATGGTTGCCGACCCTCCACAGATGTACAACTCTAAGAGTTTGTGAGGCAATACCCTCTAAATGAGAATTCTAAGGGAATTTTAGGATTGGGCCTATATTTATGCGAGCCCACTCATGATGATGTCCCAACTAATGAGGAAAAATAGCATGCAGATTCAGATATTGACTTGGATTCTGAGGAAGAAGCAAACCCTATATTACAGATTGAGGACGCCAAACCTGGGGGCGAAGATGAGATGGCAGAATGAATAGGGAACTGATCCACCCAATATTTATTTTATATATGTGATTGTGTAGCACTAGGGAAGGTTCTAATTATTTAAGTTAGGGTGGGGGCTTGCTTGTGTATCTATAAATAAGTATATTTTTATTTTATTTTAGATATTGTCTTTATTTGGGTTCCTTGGAATTTTTTATTGGTGTTTTGGCCAAGGATAGTCTCGTTCAATTGTATAAAAAAGTCTTAAGTGTAGGATTGATTCAAAGTTGTGGTTAAGCGATGATGCCCTATGATAGTTGGATGACGATCGTGTTAAGGGTAAGCTCATCACTATGTTGTGATAAAGGTGTCTTGCTAGGCTATACAATTGCATGGGCATGGATTTGAATGTGAAAAGCATGATAATAAGTGACTTATTTGAAACACCTAAGATCATTTATGTGACTTAGTGGTGAATTTTTTAAATGTGAATTCTTGCTATTACTTGGTTAATAATCTATAGAAATCCATCTTGATTTGAATATGTGCTATGTGTGTGAGGATTTGGTACATTTCATGTGTACATGTTGATATCTAGAACTTGCCCAGTGTGTATATGAAACGAAATGAAGATTGTAGAGTTTAGGAAGTGATATAGGCTTTTCTTTTAACAACATTGCTTAGACCCCCTTTATGATTAAGCTTAACGCTTAATCCCTAGTCAACCCCTTTGATCCTTTAGTTTTTTCTTTGGTAGCCTCATACGTAGCCTATTCCCACTATTTATGTAAGATACCAAAAGTTAAAAAGTCGAATTAAAAAGAACTCAAGGAAAATGGGATAGTCCCTAAGTCTATGAGTAGGACTATGACTTGTAGGTACTCTTACGAGTTGTAGAGATGATTCGTGGAAGTGAATCTAAGGCTATAAAATTTGATAAGTGAAGTGTGTGGGTCTACGAGTCATTTGACGACTCATGAAAGAGTATATGACTCATAGAAGTGAGCTATCATTTCACATTTGAGATCCTGCAACTATCCAATCTCAGTACCTGTTCCATGACTCAACAGAATGAGTCATAGAGAGGATTACAACTCGTAATGGAGAGTTGTAGAGAAAGTTTAGAGTCACCAAATCTCAGATTTTTCAAGGACCTGAAGAACGAGTTGTTCATATGTTTGTCAAAATATTTACGATCACTAGTCTAGACTAGAATAAAGACAAACATTATTCCAATGATACAAAAAAAACACAATTACACACCACAAGGTATGGATGATCAACATCAATAATAGGCATGCTTCGGTAACCAGAATTTTCCAAAAATAGAACCTAAGATATGGTTTCTAGGAATTTAGCATGTTCAACACCCAATTTCCCCCAATTTAATACAAATCATCACACAAATGCTAAATCATGCTTAGTCTAAGGAAAGGGAAGCCATAGCCTACATGTAGGCCGACCACAGGTGCTCCAACTCAAGTAACTAGAATTTTCCCCTTCCATATGACCTCATAATGATGCCACACTATCAAAAAGAGAATTCCAATGTCAATGCAGTCGTTTTAATACTAAAATTATCAAATTCAAAGATGGGCCAATTTTAGAGTTAAAAATAAGAATGTGGAATCCGCTCTAATAATTTCATGATTGACTCTATGAAAACATCCTACACACTACCCCAAACTTGTGTTCTAAAATGAAATACAATTCGGGGCCCAAATCAATCCCAAAATGAGCATGCAAGAAATATCACAATTTAAACTTAAAGGTACAACTATGGCACCAACAAAATATGAAAATGTACTTCAAATAATAAATCTCCAACACTTTTTGAACATTATCCTAAGTAGCCGTGACAATTACGGACGTCTAGGACTTTGAATCACCAAAATCAGATAAGAAATGAGAGATAAATGGAAAACTAATTTTTTTGGAAATGGCTAATCATAACTCTGGTCTTAATTAAAAAGACCAAAGAATTTATTATCACGATCACGGAGCCCAAGGCTCGCGATCGCAAACCACTGAGAAATTCCTCTACATGATCGCGTAGACGGACCCTCACTATCGTGGAGGACACCTCGCTAATGCAAAGGCCTTTTGTGTCTTGCACCATCAACGAGGTGTGATAACCTACCAAATTCGTTGTTTCAGACTCAACAATGCATTCAAAAGTCCCATATAACATCATTTTAATAAAAAATGAGTCCCACGCCCAAATGCCATTTTACTCAATTTTTACAATGAACCCCGAAATTAGACCAAAAACATCAAGAAGTGAATGAAGGGTCATTCTAGACAAAACTTGACATTTCAAAACTAACCACACTCATGGAATTTTAATCCAATCGTGTTTTTCATTATTGTTTACCAAAGTCAATCTTAGGCCAAATTTAAAAGGCTAAAGTATCATATAGCCCCATATTCACAGTGAATACCTCGATACTCATACTACCATTCTACTATACTAATTGCGCCATTTCAAAGCTGATTGAACGGTCATAATTCCATTGTGAAGTTGTTTACCTAAAGTAATAACGAAATCAACTTTCACGACCTAAGCCTAGAGCCTAGACATGGTATGGGGAATGAGGAATCCGAAAGTACCTCAAACAAGCCTCTTAGCATTCTTTTAGTCTTTTATAGGTAATGACAATAAATAAATAAGCGGAAATCACAATAGTAAATCTTCAACATATAGATGTCCAACAATACCTCTACTTTTAGATTTAACGGGGATAAGACAAGTCCCTAGATCACCCTCAATCATAATAGAAAGAATTGCCATAGTAAGTGTCTAAAGATCTCAACATATCATAAGCTAAAAAGATAAATAAGCATTATTCCCTTTACATGGGAGCTCTCAACTAGCCACATGGAGGAGAATGAAGAGGAGCACCAGTCCCCACGTGGTAATATCATGTAGGCAAAAGAGTATGCGTTGGTACTTTAAATATACTAAGTATGTAGGCATGCTTTACAAAGTAAAATATTTAGTACAGCTATAAGGTAAAGTACATAAATGAGTGCATTCATGAATAATCAAGTAGATATCATTTAAATCATACATATGTGGATATATACATGCATGAGTAATCATGTAAATAGAATTTGAAACGTTAATTTGTGGGAAGTTAACTATAATCAACATTAAGACCATGTGAACTATTACATAGAATCCAACATAACCCCTACGTTGGCTGAGGAGTCTACTTTCCTAGGGTAGAACTCCGTCAACCTTACATTCATTATTTAACTTTAACTTTATGTCTTTCATGGATTCATTAGCCTACGCCTACAACGGCTTCTATGTTGGCACATAGTTAATGAGACAAGGGATTGCTTCTAGAATAACCTTACCGAATCTCACCTCAATGCCCTATTCGGTGCTAAGTCAATCCCACGGAATATTTTAATACTTCAAAATAGTCATAGCATATAGCTTTAGATTTCAAAACATCACATTCGGTGTAATAGCTCATTAAAACCTTTAGTGATTCAAATATGTAAGAATTGTCCTTATAGCATAAAGAATACATCATTCATAGCATTTCATCATTCTTTTATTTCATAAGACTATCTTTTGATCATAGACATTATTTTTACAAATATTTATTCGGAGTCAAAGCTTTCAACACAAGCTTCATTGAAAATATAGTAAAACTAGGTGGGTTTAAATCACTTAAACTTTCAAAGATGTATGTAAATAAAATTAAGCATAAATACTTCGAAATCCATTAATTAAAAATCATGTTTTAAACAACTTATCATTAATTTCAAAAACCTTTAAAGAGATAAATAGAGAAAATACTTGCAAACCTTTATTTCATACATATGAAATCATTTTTCATTAAAATATACCAATAATTATTAGTTTAACCATTATTCATGCTATTAAGTAGAAATAAAAAATACCCATAAGAAAATCTTATTTTAAATCAAGATATTCGGTTGAAACAGTTTTGAACTCCATGGGTGGAAAACTTATGCATGAACACCCACATAACATAGAGTAATGCTTTAAAAAAATAAATATAATTTATCATATAATAAAAATATTTTAGGCATGAGACTGTAAGGAATATTCTCATTTAAGTCTTACATATCTAGAATCCAATGTTTTACTCATAATCGAAGGACTTAATCAAGACTCTTGAATCCTAGCTTTTTCTCTTCGCTTAAGCATTTTTTTACTACCCAGAGTATATGAATCACCAGAATAATATTTCTACACTACTAAGAACTAAAATTATATTTTGAAAATGAGTAAAAAAGTGTACAGAGAGAAGAGTTGCTCGAGAAAGCTAAAATGATGAAACAAGGTGGGTATTTATAGGTGTGAAGGAGAGACCTAACAATAATTAAAATAATTGTAAAGAAATATCTGAAAATATAATGGAGGATTGTTATATCATGGATGATATCAAATGGAGGACTATTGATGTCATCGGTGATGTCAAATGTATCTAGATCTTCTATGGTTGGTGAGATGGATCTTCTTTTTATGGAATACCCTTTTTTGGAGCTATGTTTGAACAAGATAACTTATTAATTAGGATTTGATGTTTCATATGAATTACAACTCTAGAAGTCTGCATTCATGTCATTCAACAATCAACTGATTTTGAGCATCCTACAGTAAGCTATGATTTTTCTTCTACAAAAACTCCATTTCATCACACCACCAGATCTTACAAATATTAATTTCTCTGACCTACTTAGCCTCCAAATCTTAAGCTATGGTCTCACAAAAATTGTAGGTAATGATGTTGGGGTTATTCAGAAATTTGAATCACCTAATTTAGACTATTCTATGAAACATTATGCTCAAAAGACAAAAGCTGTATTATTTTCGTCGAGATTGGAACACCATATACAATATTTTTAAAGGGTATTACACTATCTCCCCTTAGGAACATTCATCATCGAATGAGGCAATACTTAGCTTGAGTAGAATAGAGTGTAAACCAACAACCAATCATTAATGCAATAGTGCAATTTAAAACATCACTCGAAACATATTTCATAATTCTTAAAGCATATGACAAGAAAAGTTGAAATGCAAAGATTTCAAGTAATCGAGCAAGGACAACTTAATACCTTAGGTTTGGATAGAGGAAAAAAGATGAGGGTATCTCTTCATCATATCCGCTTCTTCTTCCTATGTAGCACTTTCGACTTGTTATTTCATCCAAAGGACTTTAAACGATGCAACTTCTTTGTTCCTCAATCTATTAACTTGCTAGTCAAAAATTTCAATCGGGACTTCTTCATAGGTCAAGTTTTCTTCAACATTTACTACTCCCAAAAGAACAATGGAACTAGGATCTCCCACAAATTTTCTCAACATAGACACATAGAACACTAGGTGAACCATGGTCATTTCTAATGGCAACTTCAATTCATACACAACCTTGCCAACATGTCTTATGATTCTATAAGGTGCTACATACCTAGGGCTCAATTTTCCTTTCTTTCCAAACTGAGCCACACCCTTTATGGGTGAAGCCTTCAGATACACCCAATCATCCATATTAAACTCAAGATCCCTTATTCTAGTGTTGGAATAGGACTCTTGATGACTTTGATTCATCTTTAACCTTTCTCTAATAATCTTTACCTTCTCTAAAGCATCAAGAACCAAATCAGGGCCCAACAAGGTCATCTCACCTACTTCGAACCAACCAACCGGAGATGTACATCGTCTCCCATACAAAGCCTCAAATGGCACCATATCAATACTTAAGTGGTAATTATTATTATAGGCAAACTCGATAAACAGTAGATGATCATGCCAATTTCCTCTAAACTCCAACACACAAGACCTTAATATATCCTCTAATATTTAAATCATCCTTTCGTCTTGCCCATCGGTTTGAGGATGGAATGTGGTGCTAAATTTTACCTTAGTACTGAGGCCCTTTTGAAATGATCTCCAAAATTAATAAGTGAGTTGAGTACCACGATCCGAAATAATGGATAACGGCATATAAAAAAACCTCACCAACTCCTAAATATACAACTTGGCATAGTCTTCGGCACTATAGGAAGTCTTAATAGGTAGAAAGTGAGACGACTTAGTAATTCTATCAATAATTACCCAAATCAAATCATGATGTTTTCGGGTATGAGGTAAACAAACTACAAAATCCTTAATCACATCTTACCACTTCTAAATATGGATTTCAATGTCTTGGGCTAGGCTACCCGACCTTTGATTTTTGGCCTGCACTTATGGGCAATTCGGACATTCAGACACTAACCTTGCTATGTCCTTCTTCATGCCACCCCACCAATAAAACTCTTTTAAGTCTCAATACATTTTCATCGAACGCTTATAAGTCTCGATACATTTTCGTCGAACTGAGATGAATGGAATATGTAGAATTATGAGCCTCCATCAAGATAAAACTCCTTAGACTATCCACATCTGAAGCACATAGCCAACCTTGGTAGTATAGCACCCCATCTCCCTCTTGGGAAAAGACTGCTACCTTTTTTTCCTTTACTAACTTATTCAACTCAATAAATGTCGGGTCAATATCTTAATTTGATTTAATATCCACCACCAAAGATGATTCAGACCCATTTTGAACAACTATACCACCATCATCAGT